>NC_134574.1:146824433-147021933 GCF_050947875.1 Dermacentor variabilis | reverse complement strand
GATCTTTTTCCTCAATCTTCGGTTAAACCTTTGTCCTTTCCATCTCAGAAGCAGCGCCTGCTTGGCCTCGATCAGATGGGCCAGCCTACTGTCCATCTTTTCTACCTCCAGGTCGCTGACGATCTTCTTAGTGGATGACTCGGCGTCACTCTTGATTCGCTCGCACCAATCTTCCAGGTCTTTTGGGACGGGTGCGCTGTCGTTGCCGCGGAGCTTGCGAAAAAGGTCCCAGTCCGTGACAGTGAATTGTCTGGATTTACTTCGGGTGACTTCGAAGCGGGTCTCGAGCACATAATGGTCGCTACCAAAATTTATTGCGGTGTTGCTCCACTCGGCTCCCTCGACGTTCTTCACGAACGCCAGATCGGGGGTGGTGTCCCGGCTAACCGAGTTGCCGATTCGGGTGGGGAACGCCTTGTCCGTGATGAGCGTGAGGTCCATTTCGTTGGCGTTCTGCCACAGACCCCGACCCTTGCTCGTGTCGTAGACGTACCCCCACACGCCGTACGGTGCGTTGAAATCTCCGACGACGACCAAGGGATGGGTGCCGGCCAGGTCGACGGACTTCTTGAGTATCGTTTTGAACTGCTGTTGCGAGTCCCTAGGATTGCTGTAGATGTTGAGTATGAACACGCTGTTTCTCCGCTGGTTGCGTTGTCTCGTATTGAGCAGAACCTCCGCCATGACGTATTCGACCTTGCAACTCGCCAGCTTCAGGTCGTGAGACAAGTGTGTAAGCCTCCTGTCAACTAACGTGCACACTCCCCGACCTTCGGCCTGCACGGAGACGGCACGATAACCAGAGAGGGATGCGGCAGAGACGAGGGTTTCCTGTAATGCTATTACTTGTGGTTTGTTACGTAGTGACCTTAAATATTGCTGCAAAGGAGCCCTCTTATTGGAGTACCCCCTGCAGTTCCACTGCCAAATTTTGAACTCCTCTTTGGCACTATCCATGATTAGATAAATTGTCCGGGGTACCCGCTGTAAGCACAGGTGCACGCAAGAAGTTCCCCCCACTCTGACGTGCCGATGTGCTCGTAGCCCTGATTTGAGTCCCCGACGCGTTCGGAACAACGACCTGCATAGGAGTTACGGACGTATTATTCGGAATCACCAGACGCTCGAGGGCGTCCATGCGATCGGCCAGCGCGCCTAGGCCTCTCCTCGGGTCTCCTAGGGCGACTTGCACCTGTGCTAAGCCTTGGTGTAACTGCTGCACGCTCTTAGTGAGCGTGGCCAGCATGCCTTTGATCTCATAAGTATGCGTGCTCAGTAGCCCAACACAATAGCCACTAAGCAACCAAGGCCGGCAGCGAATTAGGTTGTGTGATGAAGTTAGGGAATATGCAAGCCCAAATTGGAATCAGCTAGCTCAAGACAGGGGTAATTAGAGATCTCTGGGAAATGCCTTCGTCCTGCAGTGGACATAAAAATAGGGTAATGACGATGACGGTGATGGCTTTTAAAGAGAAATTTTGAATGAGTTTAGACTGTAGCTGTTGTAAGATTCCATGGTCGGGAGTGGAAGAAGACGAAAACGAAACAGGATACCGAGGCCTTTATGTAAGGGAAGAAGAGGAAGACAGAAGACACATCGATTATGGCGACTAAGTGTTTTTACTAGAAGCTCGGAGGCTGCTGGCTCTTGGAGACTTCTACAGGAGTAGCTTTTGTAACATTATGTTCGTTAATTTTGCGGTAGTATGTTGATTATTATAAAAAGAACATGAAGATCAACCGTCCCATTAAAAAAAAAATTTCTCGCTGAATCCCCACCACCTGTGCGTTGGTGTGGCGCCGCGGATTCCAAAGTAATTTTTTTTTTCGTATTTGGGTCGTTGTGGCTCAAAGTTCTCGAGGTACGCTACGTTTCGTTATTGGATCTTTTAGAACATAATGTTGGGGCCATGTTTACAAACAAAAAGAAAATAACTAGGTTAGAGCAGATGCCCTCAACATTCATGAATTAACGGTGAGCAGGTGCTGGAACTTCAATGCGGCGTCGCCTCCTGTGTCTCCTTTTGGCGTCTTTTCTGGCTCACCAAGACATTCTCATGGCAAGAGTGATACTTTTTGGCATTGCCGAAGAATAGTGTATCAATACAGCTGAACTAACTTGTTGTTTTCTTTAGTGTCTATTTCAAGGAGGTTGACTCGGCTCGTTCTAATCGGTTTATTCTCTTATCACGAAGCCATACAGCTATAGGCTGTCTGTGGAGAACGTTCAGACTCATGGCCCTGTATTATTTGAAGCTCATGGCCATGGTCCTGCACTATTTGCTGGAACATCTCAGGAAGCTGCAGTTTGCAGATAACACTGTCCCGTTCAGCAATGCTGGGGATGACTTGCTACAAGTTAGCGAGGACACCTTAGCCAGACACAGTACGATTGAAGCTCAACATGCAGAAGAGGGTACGCGTCAGAGTTACAAAGAAAACGGGACAATAAAACGAGAATTTGTGACCGGTTGTGAGCCTCCAGAAACTTTGAGGCTACGTTTATCTAAACCAATCACTGACATGAAACCTACTGAAGAATACGAACGCGTTGGTGAGTATTACCAAGCCATGACCGGTGGCTTACCGCTATCCTCGAAAATAAAAGAAAAAGTAGAATCATTGCAGTCTATGCCAGCACTAACACATGAGATAGAAACTTCGAAGTTAACAAGGATGCTCGAGTACATAACGACTACGCATCGAGTGAGGGAAGTAAAAATGATAAGCGCAACGTTAAGAGGCAACAAGACAGTTGCAGGAGATTAGAGAGCAAATGGGGATGGCTGGTATTCTAGCCACGATTAACCCTTTGCTGACGAGTGTTGCACACAGGCAACTCCCGAACATTATTTTTGTTGCTGGGTTTCGGTATTGAGAATGACACTGTGTTACTGACAGCGACCGTCGTTTGTTTGTTTAGAGCCGGAACACAGGACGACGTCGAAGAATTTTGGCACGCCGCTTGATTTCATTTCAAAGTGCGGTCAGAGGAAACAGACCGATGCAAGACCTCCGCCAGCAGTGGTAGCACACAGGTGGTGTAAATCAAATGGAATGTACACCCATACGTTTCAAATATGACGAGACACATGTGTGCAAATTCAGGCATAGGTGGCTTGAGGTGAAGCGCACTTCCAGTTTTCTGCCTTGTCCCCCCCCCCCCCCCTATTGCCGAAAAACGATTACGCAAAATATTTTTTTTGTTTTCGGTGATTACGCGTATTCTCCATGTGTTTTGCATATTTATCATCATCATCAGCCTGGTTACCCCCACTGCAGGGCAAAGGCCTCTCCCATACTTCTCTAATTACCCCGGTCATGTACTGATTGTGGCCACATTGTCCCTGCGAACTTCTTAATCTCATCCGGCCGCCTAACTTTCTGCCGCCCCCTGCTACGCTTCCCTTCCCTTGGAATCCAGTCCGTAAGCCTTAATGACCATCGATTATCTTCCCTCCTCATTACATGTCCTCCAATGCCCCCCCCCCCATTTCTTTTTCTTGATTTCAACTAAAATGTCATTAACCCGCGTTTGTTCCCTCACCCAATCTGCTCTTTTCTTATCCCTTAACATTACACCCATCATTCTTCTTTCCATAGCTCGTTGCGTCGTCCTCAATTTAAGCAGAATTCTTTTCGTAAGCCTCCAGGTTTCTGCCCCATGCGTGAGTACTGGTAAGAAACACTTGTTATATACTTTTCTCTTGAGGGATAGTGGCAACCCGCTGTTCATGATTTGAGAATGCCTGCCAAACGCACTCCAGCCCATTCTTATTCTTCTGAATATTTCTGTCTCACAATCCGGATCCATGGTCACTACCTGCCATAAGTAGATGCATTCCCTAACCACTTCTAGTGCCTCGCTACCTATGGTAAACTGCTGTTCTATTCCGAGACTGTTAAATATTACTTTAGTTTTCTGCAAATTAATTTTTAGACCCGCCCTTCTGCTTTGCCTCTCCAGGTCAGTGAGCACGCATTGCAATTGGTCCCCTGAGTTACTAAGCAAGGCAATACCATCAGCGAATCTCAAGTTACTAAGGTATTCTCCATTAACTCTTATCCCCAATTCTTCCCACTCCAGGTCTCTGAATACCTCCTGGAAACACGCTGTGAATAGCATTGGAGAGATCGTATCTCCCTGCCTGACGCCTTTCTTTATTGAGATTTTGTTGCTTTCTTTATGGAGGACTACGGTGGCTGTGGAGCAGCTACAGATATCTTTCAGTATTTTTACTTATGGCTCGTCTACACTCTGATTCCGTAGTGCCTCCCTGACTGCTGAGGTTTTGACCGAATCAAACGCTTTTTCGTAATCAATGAAAGATATATATAAGGGTTGGTTATATTCCGCACATTTCTCTATCACCTGTTGAGTAGCCTTTACGGAATCCTGCCTGGTCCTTTGGTTGACAGAAGTCTAAGGTTTTCCTTATTCTATCTGCGATTACCTTAGTAAATACTTTGTAGGCAATGGACAGTAAGCTGATCGGTCTATAATTTTTCAAGTCTTTGGCATCCCCTTCCTTATGGATTAGGATTATGTTAGCGTTCTTCGAAGATTCCGGTACGCTCGAGGTCATGAGACATTGTGTATACAGTGTGGCCAGTTTTTCTAGAACAATGTGCCCACCATCCTTCAACAAATCTGCTATCTGATCCTCCCCAGTTGCCTTCCCCCTTTGCATAGCTCCCAAGGCTCTCTTTACTTCTTCCGGCGTTACTTGTGGGATTTCAAATTCCTCTGGACTATTCTCACGCACGTTATCGTCATGGGTGCTACTGGTACTGTATAAATCCCCACAGAACTCCTCAGCCACTTGAACTATCTCATCCATATTAGTAATGATATTGCCGGCTTTGTCTCTTAACGCACACATCTGATTCTTGCCTATTCCTAGTTTATTCTTCACTGCTTTTAGGCTTCCTCCGTTCCTGAGAGCACGTTCAATCCTATCCCTATTATAGTTCCTTATGTCAGCTGTCTTACGCTTATTGATTAACTTCGAAAGTTCTGCCAGATGTATTCTAGCTGTAGGGTTAGAGGCTTTCATCATTGGCGTTTCATGATCCGATCTTTCGTCTCCTGCGATAGCTTACTGATATCCTGTCTAACGCAGTTACCACCGACTTCTATTACAAACTCCTTAATGATGCTCATAAGATTTTCGTTCATTGCTTTAACACTAAGGTCCTCTGCCTGAGTTAATGCCGAGTACCTGTTCTGTAGCTTGATCCGGAATTCCTCTAGTTTCCCTCTTACCGCTAACTCATTCATTGGCTTCTAATGTACCAGTTTCTTCCGTTCCCTCCTCAAGTTTAGGCTAATTCGAGTTCTTACCATCCTATGGTCACCGCAGCGCACCTTGCCGAGCACTTCCACATCTTGTATGATGCCAGGGTTAGCGCAGAGTATGAAGTCTATTTCATTTCTAGTCTCGCCATTCGGGCTCCTCCACGTCCACTTTCGGCTATCCCACTTGCGGAAGGAGGTATTCATTATTCGCATATTATTCTGTTCTGCAAACTCTACTGCTATAACTGCTCTATTGCTATAACTCTACCCTGCTATTCCTAGAGCCTATGCCATATTCCCCCACTGACTTGTCTCCAGCCTGCTTCTTGCCTACCTTGGCATTGAAGTCGCCCATCAGTATAGTGTATTTTGTTTTTACTTTACCCATCGCCGATTCCACGTCGTCATAGAAGCTTTCGACTTCCTGGTCATCATAAGTGGATGTAGGAGCGTAGACCTGTACGACCTTCAATTTGTACCTCTTATTAAGTTTCACAACAAGACCTGCCACCCTCTCGTTAATGCTATAGAATTCCTATATATTACCAGCTAGATCCTTATTAATCAGCAATGCGACTCCTAGTTCTCGTCTCTCCGCTTAGCCCCGCTAGCACAGGACGTGCCCGCTTTTTGGCACTGTATATGCTTCTTTTGTCCTCCTAACCTCACTGAGCCCTATTATATCCCATTTACTACCTTGTAATTCTTCCAATAACACTGCTACACGCCTTGCTAGATAACGTTCTAACGTTAAACGTTGCCAGGTTCAGATTCGAATAGCGGCCTGTCCGGAGCCAGGGATTTATAGCACCCTCTGCTGCGTCACAGGTCTGACCGCCGCCGTGGTCAGTTGCTTCGCGGCTGCTGGGGACTGAGCGCCGGGGTTTGACTCTTTATTCATATAGGAGGTTGTGGCCAAGTACTGCACCAGGGTGGCCCATCCTGCTCTGGTGAGAGCGTGCGTTACCGGTTCTGTTCACCGAGATCAGCCCGCACTCCAGGCCTGTGTATGCAATTTTATCCACACGCGGATTTTCTTTTTTTTTCGCCGGTGGAAAATTGCGCGGCACCGGGATCCGAACCACGGTCCTCTTGCACGTGAGGTGGATACTATTCTTCTTCGCCACCGCTGGAGTTGTACGTCTCATTTAACCTACAGTGGTGCCTTCTTCGATCAGTCAATGTCGACCAATCTGATCTCTCAAGTTTATTTATATTATAAATATTTATAATATTTATATTTAAATATTTAAATCGACAACTAAAGATTCCTGGCGTTTACATGTGCCGTCATTAAAGGGTTAAGAAAAGAAATGGAATTGGACAAGCTATTTGTAATGTAGAGCAGGCAACCGGTGTTATATTAGAGCTGTAGAATACGTGTCATGGGAAGGGCAGCGTAGTCGGGGATGGCTGAGAATTAGAGGGTTTAGTGAAATTAGAAAAATTGCAGGTATATGTTGGCATCAGTTGATGGAAAACAAGATTAACTTGGAGATCGAGCAGATGGGCCTTCTTCCTGCAGTGGACATAAAATAGGCTCATTCATGTACCTCTTCTACTTCTACGGTTGATCAACTAGTGCCCGTAGAAGAAAATGTTCCTACATAACAATAAATAAAAATCTTGCTCGTCTTGTCTATGCGTATATACATTTCTTGGCCGTCTAATTCACACAGGAATTATACTAGGGTCGATAGACATTATGCGAACAAACCCATCAAAGCTCTACGGCCCCCACTAGACCAAAGAAAATACGCACTAACGATTTTTGTGTATAGAAAGTTATATAGAATGTGAAAAAATACTCTATAAGAAGGCAAGGATGTCTAGCAGACATCTACACTACGTCTACAATACGTCTACACACTCCTGTTTCATTCTCTACGAGAGGCGGCCGCGGTGCGCGAAGCGCCCACCTTGTCCCAGGCCTCCTGCTCGGTACCGGCGAGCACTCCGCTGCCACAGAAGTGACGCTTCAGGCGAGTGCCGATGCAGACGTCTACATTACGTCTACACACTGTCCTGTTACATTTTCTACGAGTGGCGGCAGCAGTGCATGAAGCGCCCACCTTGTCCCAGGCCTCCTGCTCGGTACCGGCGAGCACTCCGCTGCCACAAAACCGCCGCTTGAGGCGAGTGTCGATGTCGTGGCCGTCTGGCGGCCGGCAACAGGAGGCCGGGACGGAACAGCGATCCACGCTAGGGTTAGTCTTGGAGCAGTTGAAGTACAGGTTCTGGTCCCAGTCTCGGTAACGATTGCTCGTCACGCCGCAGCACTGGAACGTCGACTGCGACGGTGGAAAGTGTCTTACGCTGCGACAGTCGTCATGAGCCAGGAAGTATAGTATAGTAGTATAGTATAGTATAGTATAGTATAGTATAGTATAGTATAGTATAGTATAGTATAGTATATAGGTTTGCGGTTGTAGCCGGCGATCATGACGGCGTCCGTAACGCGATTCAGTCTCGACTTTTGCAGACGGTGCTTGTTTTGCTTGCTGGTATATTTGTTTACTTTGTAATTTGAATTATCTCTGAACGTCCGATAAGAGGGCAGTCGGAGGTAGAAGGATGCGTGGTTAAAACAAAACCGTGGCATTTAACGTCTCGAAGCTTCAAGACAGGCTACGAAGAACGCAGTTGTGCAGGGTTGTTGTGCTGGAGTAACGTCGACCGACTCCCTTTGCTGAATGTGCGCCCAAAGCATGATCTACAAGTGATTTCTTTTTTCCAGTCACGTCCTGCACCGACCAGGGTGTACCAAAGTAAAATTGTTAGTTTCTACTACCATCGTGACACAAATTGCGACAGCAATGCTCTACCATTGCACCCCCTATGTAATACTCCGACGGGTCTTTAGCGTATTCAAAAAGCAAACACAGAAATTCAAACAGAGAAGGAATCCCGCGTTCTGCTTAGCATTGCAGGGCCATATTCACCGAGGAAGGTGGGTGATGAGGGTAATATAGATAAAAGATGAAAGAAGGGTAAAAACACACAAAAGGGGTCGAGGTGTGGCCCAAAGCAGAGTTACATAACGCGAATGTAGCATAAACCACTATCGTGCAGCAGTTGGCATGAGGTCGCGCATAGAGCTCCAGTAGGTGAAGTGCGAATGACAAAGTATCGTCATTTATCTATCATGTGTGTTGCCCCCGTCCACACGGGGAGACTTCACGTTGCGGATGTACGGTACGTGACGTGAAAGAATGTGCGGCGTCTCAAACGTGTAAATTGGCACTAAACTCAGTAAATTAGCTGGCATCATGCACTATGCCGAGTCTCATCGACTGAATAAACTCTGTCTCGCTCCTCTAAGATGTGAGTACTCACCTGGGCATAGTCTACGAGTCGTGCATAGTCCTGGTTATCTCGGTAGCTGACGACGAGCTCTATGGTGAAGACGCTGTGAGTGGTCTGTGAATATGGTAACAGGCCATTACGTGGATGTTTGCCTAATAAGTAAAGATATCTTGGAACACTGGGAATAAATGAAATGTCCCCGTAAAATTTGAACGACAATAAGGAAAGAAATATTAAATTGTGGGGTTTTACGTGCCAAAACCACTTTCTGATTATGAGGCACGCCGTAGTGGGGGACTCCGGAAATTTCGACCACCTGGGGTTCTTTAACGTGCACCTAAATATAAGTACACGGGTGTTTTCGCATTTCTCCCCCCGTCGAAATGCGGCCGCCGTGGCCGCGATTCGATCCCGCGACCTCGTGCTCAGCAGCCCAACATCATAGTCACTGAGCAACCACGGCGGGTGACAAAAAGGAGAAGAACACGTCGTTTCAGATTCCAAGGTCATACGTTCTTAGATAAACTCCTATTACAAGTATTAAAATTGCAATACAACTACTTATACACATATAAAATACAACTACTATAAACGCGCTATGGAGCAGGGAGAAGCAAGGGAACTATTATGACCACCACGGCTTGCTTGATCGTTCCTTTTCCCGTGTTCTTCCTTTACCAACTCGCCCAAGTTGACGCTCTGTTATTTACTCTTCATTTTGGTATTCATAATTCCTTTCGTCCACCCCCTGCAGCCTGAAATCCAAATTGTCTTCGTCACAAACACACATACGCTTGCACGTTTGTACGCATTATACGGCCGAAATTATACGTTTGTTACCTTCGCCGTGGCCTTCAAAACTTTGTTCGCGATGTCACCTTTTCAAGAAAGATAACCCTGGAAACATTTCATGCGGCGAAGAACCGCTAACGTTAAGGACGAAGAGGCTAGTCGTGTCTAAACGACGACGACGACGACGACGACGATTTGGAGCTGCAGCGCTGGCTTTGACTTTGGGCCAATAGAGCCAGGCATCTGTCCGTAAATATATACCCGTTTAACATCCTCTCGCCTGCGTCTTTCCGCGTGACGTTATTAATTGCGTCGACTTCCGCTCTTCACATCGAAGCCCCAAATCACGTCGTAGTGGGCAAAACTACCGATCCTGGACCGCGTATCGCGGGCCACACTCACACTCTTGGTGAGCATAGGCAGGGCGACGGTGGCGCCCACGTAGAGTACATCCAGCGCGATGAGCAGGCAGGCGCCTTTGATGTACCAGTGCAGGAAGCAGGCGTTCTCGCGCAATGCCCCGACGAAACCCATGAAGCTGATGAGCATCAGTAGGCCCGAACTGCACAGCGCCGAGATGTCCCGGTTGACCACGAAGCTGACCAACACGGACCGGCCACGGAAAGAGATCTCGTCACGGCGCTCCACGATGGACGTGATCTGTACGCGGTTCGGAGAGAGGTCGTGCCTGATGTGCCTGCCGAATCCGCAGGTAGACATTTGGTCTGTCCACGTGTCAGGAGTTTATGGAGTCGTGCGCACATCGAATACCTAGCGAGGAAGCCATTTAAAAAAAAAAATGCGGTTATTAAGACAACAAAGATGGAGTATAGTTTGCGTTCGGCGACGAACGCGCCCGTTCCAGTACGAGGGTACAGTTCCGGACATTGTCAAATTCCGCCATATTGTAAAGTTTTGTAACGCTAGCATCTTCAGCCGATCAAAAAGGGCGTAGCAGTCATCCGGGCCAGTCAGAGCTCACCAGTTTGTCGAATTCTGCTGTGTTGTAGAATTTGCAGTGTCCACAATGGGACGCGGACACTGTGCAGACGACGCGGCGCGGATGAACATGTCTTGAGGGGAATTGAGCCTTCCTATTGGCTAAAGGGAGCCTTACAGCTTCCCCACTGCTGCAAGGAATAACTGAGATGGAGTAAAGAAAAAATTTAGTTAGGGAATTTTTGTTAATTAGTCGATTGTGCATTTCAATTGTTTGTGCAAGTAATGTCCCCCTTTTCGAGAAGGCCACTCAGGCAACTTAAAAAAAAAAATATTGAAGGTGTTCGCTGAAACACCCTGTATGTGCTGTTGCGTGTTGAACCATGCCTGGTGATGACGTAGCTTGCGGGACGCAGTTTCCGATGACCTAAAACCACTTATACTGTAAAAATCCAATGTATGCGTACTTCTCCGGAAGGTTTATTATTTTACTGTCCGTGCGTTTCGAATTGTTAAATTTGTGTTTTTTTATTACTTTTCAATAACCCGTTTTAAGCCCCATATTCAAGCACTCCACGCACCCTTCAAAAAGAAGTAGCGTGCTTTTCGCGTGGGGTATCTTTTGGTTCTTCTGCAGTTTACGAACTTCGAGAAGATTGGTGGACTAACTGCAATTTAGTAGGTTAAATATTCAAGTCATGGTGCGTGAGAGAGAGATAAAAAAATCAGTTTTCCACAGATTTGCTGGACAAAACTTGTGAGTGTGCAGACGAGTGCGGATTCGTATTTGGGACCAGCACCGGATAAACAACGCACGTAGTGAAGACATACCAAGGAAGATGGACGCTCGCACTGGACTCTACTCGCACAAGCATTCTTTAAAAAGTCTACAGTGTGTTTTCCTGTGGAGAGATCTGTACACTCTGCACCGAACATCCGTATAGACTTCTTTAAGCAGTTTAACGGCTCCAAACAGGACGGTTGTCTATGACGCACGCTGTAGTGGACATCTGCGGATCAATTTTGATTACTTGTAGCTCAACGTACATAGTATACGTATAATGATGTTGTGTCTGTTTTAATGGCACAAGTGGCATTCTATATTAAGCCCTGTACGTGAGGGTTCTTGCATTCCGGCCCGCCGATGCTAGGAAACGAACCCGCAACCTCATGTTCAGCAGCAGTATAGTGTAGCTATGGCCTTGCCCCTGCTGTCGGCTAACGACTCGGTACGCTGTAGACAAGAAGTAGATGAACGGAAATATCCGTGCTAGATATCTTTGTAGAGTGACAGTCTGTAGGGTATAAACTTTACTATGCAGACAAATATGGGCAGGTCTAAACCAAGTAATGCCATCCAGAAGGATTAGATCGAGACTATACGGGCTATTTGTAGAGTGTCTAAATTTACGTTCGGTGAGCGGCTGACGTTCACGACTCTACCGATTAGTTTGCCACCGTCAACTCACGCAGGCGAAGGCGACCATGCAGGAGATGGCGAAGATGAGCAGGTTCACAAAGACCAGCGGCACCCTGTGCAGAGGGTTCACGTCGACGAACGGAGGTGACTCGTCTTCGTCAGGCACCGGAAACCTGCTCTTTTCTCGGCTCTCTCCGTCCATGCTTATTCTTCTTCTTGACGATGGTGATGAGGATGACTTCAACCAATGGCACAGAACCGCTAAGAGCCACGAATCGAGTTGCGCAGGCAAAATGCGTTATTTGAATTTGCATGTAAAGCCGAAGAAAGGGAAGGAAAACACGAAGAAGGAGTATTATTGGATAATCAGGCGACGGTGACGTCATTTTTGTTTTAGAATTAAGAGGAACAAATAAAAAAAAAAGACATTTGCTTCTTCTTCCAATGCCCCCCCCCCCCACGACTTCGAGATGGTGGACCATTATTGTCTTCATAGAAGGAGGGAGTGAATTAGGAGGGAGTATTACGTCAAGCAGCCAACCTTCGCAACCGAACTTTCCACGAAATCGTCCCCTTCGCTTTTTACAGCGAAGCTGTTAGCCTTTCGGTGGTCGGCATTTTTTCGTGTCGGTCTGTGAACAAAAATTATCATCAGCAATCGCTGTAACCCCCCTAAAACAAGCAAAGATGCAATGGCGCATCTGCCTCGTAGTGCAGAGGCTGCAAGCAGTCAGCAAAGTGAAGGGAACAGTGCGCACATTCATTGGAATCACCCATACAACGTACAGAACAGCATGCGTTTCAATGAAGAACAAGCTCTAAACAGGTATTTGTCATCACCAGCAATGGCTCATAACCCCGTAAGCAATGGCTCATATCCCCGCAAGCAAGCAAAAACTACTGCTCCCCTTGGAAAATCACTTATTTCGAAGATAGAGCACCGTAGAAGACGAAAAAGGCACAATCCGGCATGACTGACTCAGCACAAGCGCCACTGGCGCGAGAAAGTCTGTTAGACGTACCTTTAGTTTCTGCGGTTCGCATACGTCCGACGTACGTTAACAAATCGCCATTCCCAAATGGGGCGTCAGTGCCCACTTCTTCACCTGGTTCACCGCGCCGGCAGGCAGCGTCGGAGCGTGAAGAAACTCGCACATGGGCATGGCCAGCGCGCGACCTCACTCCGCAATGCCGGCAAGCCTAGGGACAAACGCATACAAAGCGAGCAAAGAAACTCCTCCATAGTAGTACCTAGGCAAAGTCAGATAATCAAGGAGCAATAACTCTCACATTTTTTTCTCCTCGCAGCCGATGTTACTTGCGCTTGCGCACAAACGGCGGGCGACTCCTGAAATGCCACGCCCCGCTGTGCTGCCTAAAAATAGTGAAGTCGCGACCGGGCTTCCCTCCGGACACGCGGTGCCATCTCGTGGTGCCCCCGTGAATTCCGCGTGTGCGAATTTGGGGTCAAGTAGGTCCATCGACGAGCAACACTTACACTGTGAGACGTAACCGGAGGCACATACGCCGTGATCCATGTTGGCATCGAAACGTTGCACCAGAGAGCGGCAAATGTAGTGGCTCAAGGACCCATGTAGCTCTGAAGCTTCGTTTCAAACCCAGCTCCCTTAACAGAGTAGCCTGATGCCTACCCTTCAGACCTTGGACTACCTGCAGTGTGCCTCAAGTTGACGTGAATGAAGTTAGGCGTAGATAGACAAAACTGGGTGATGGTCCCAAAGGACGCTAATGGCATCAAAAAAATTAAAAAAGAAATCGGCACGTTCTCATACCTTTGCCGGTCCTGCGGGACGCCGGACATTCTTCGTCACATATTGACCGGGTGTGCTAACCTTGCAGGACCCAACAATCAAGAAACTCAATGAAAAAACGCCCAAGACAAAAGCACAGAAGAAGACCGCCAAGAATAGTGTGAGGCCATGCTGGCGGCCCCGGACTTGCAGGTCCAGCGCGAGCCGGTGAACCAGGCCAGGAAAGCAGGCAAAGGCCAGTGGTATACCTGGACTGAGGAGGACACCCGCCTTGGTTGAAGAAAGAACCCTTTTTCTCACTGATCCAGATTATTAAATGTTTATTCTCTCTCTCCCTCTCGACAGAGTCACGTAAGATTGCTTACGTGTGGGAATGCGAAAGTATTATACTCTCTCTGGTGAATTTTTTTTCTCCCGCGCGTTCCTTGTCCGCACAAGCGCACGCCTGCGTTCTAGCCGCGCCTTGGTAAAACCAATTCAAAACGCGCCAAGAGCGTCAACGCGCTTACTTGCCCGCGAGGAGTTCATACGAAGGCACCAAAGCGGAAATCCTTTAAGACGAGGAAAAATATGCGCTGTGATGGGCGTAATTAACGAAGTTAGGTTAATTAACCTGTAGGTTATTGAGCTTAGGCGAATCATCATCATCATCATCATCATAATCATCATCAGCCTGGTTACGCCCACTGCAGGGCAAAGGCCTCCCCCATACTCCACCAACAACCCCGGTCATGTACTAATTGTGGCCATGTCGCCCCTGCAAACTTCTTAATCTCACCCGCCCACCTAACTTTCTTCCGCCCCCTGCTACGCTTCCCTTCCCTTGGAATCCAGTCCGTAACCCTTAATGACCATCGGTTATCTTCCCTCCCCATTACATGTCCTCCCCATGCCCCCCCCCCCCCATTTCTTTGTCTTGATTTCAACTAAGACGGCGTAAACTTGTATTTGTTCCCTCACACAATCTGCTCTTTTCTTATCCCTTAACGTTACACCCATCATTCTTCTTTCCGTAGCTCGTTGCATCGTCCTCAATTTAAGTAGAACCCTTTTCGTAAGCATCCAAGTTTCTGCCCCGTACGTGAGTACTGGCAAGACACAGCTATTATACACTAGGCGAATGCAATTGGGCAATTTGAAGCGTGACCCAAGTTGTACTATAGCTGAGCGATGGAATATTTAATGAAACAAGTCTCTCTAGAGTTGAGCCGACAGACTGCCAGCTTAGAATAGCCCTCAAAGCATACGCGCACCAATTACGTCCTTAAACAAATAGCGTTACCCTCACTGGGTCTAGCTGCAAACGTTAAAGTGTTTTCAACCATGGTGGCGCGCGTGGCTCTTCATTCATAACTCGTTGAGTCCGAATTTTCCCGTTGGCTGCGCTCTCGCTGCACAGGATCGGCAACAAGTGACGAACTAAGGATCTTTATTTTAGTCCTCTCAATGTACACGAATAGCAAATTATGCGAACCTCAGTGTGCCAAGTTTCTGAGATAATTCAGCGCTTCTGACATAGATTGTAAAATATTTTGCAACCATAAAAGCGAAAATGGGGTGTAAATAAGTCTGTAATCCCCACCGTTAGACCCAAGAAAGGTGCGCACAGGTGGGAGTTGTCGACCAACTTACGCCCTCTAACCATTCTAATGGCGTAAGGTCCTAGACAATGTCCGTATAGGCCTGACAAGACGCGCCGGCATAGAGATGTCAAGATGTGAGCGAATAGATTGTATTGGCTTTGACGGTTTTGACACGAATAATCGAAGGGCGTTCTGTCCGCTAACAGTTTCTTTAGGTTTACGCTTTGCCGTACGTTGACGAAAGTTTTTCGGAGCATGGGAATGTAAACACAATTAATCATTCCACCAACAGAATAGCCCGAGTGCGGAGCAATGGGAGAGTCGGCTTACCAGCTGCGAGCTCACGGCCCAAAGGGCCTTAGTGCAGCACGCTAGTGGGGTAGCTAGGCTCAGTGGAGCCTTGGAATAGGGGCCCACCCTTGCCGGAAGAGGCTCCAAGTCGCCGGCGCCCAAGAAGACGACGGAGACCTCGAGACGCTAAATCCTTGAAGGAACCAAATAAAGTTTTTTTTCTCTCTCTCTCCCCGAGGACGTGCATCGTAGCGTGCTGTACTCCGTTTCAGACATCAGGCGCGAGCAACGCTGCGTGCCGAAGTTTCGCGACAAGCTCGGTCACGAAAGTGTATCACTCCGCGCGTTCGATTCACGCTTTGCTGCGAGCCAACGGCGCTCGCTCGCGCCAGCATGCACGTGAGGATGCCGCGATGGGCTGCAAATAAACAACCCGAAAAGAAAATAAGAACCATCGAGGCATAGCAAAAAATGATCTAGAGCAATGCATTAGCAGCCGTATACCACACTTTTGTTTGTTTCTGAGGATTAAAACTGCTTTAATTGAATGCTGAGCTTATACAGAGAACGGTTTCGCATAATCACGCTCTGAAAAGATCGATCTATTCCTAAGTGCGAACGCAGCCACTGAGAAAGACCTTTTTCATCCACGCTGTGGCAGCAGTGCATTCATGACCCGAGAAAGCTTCCCGTCATGCATTTCTAAGAGTCAAGTTCGCCAAGAAAACAGAAGTATCTTGTCGCATAGTTTACTGCAGGCACATATTCTTCATGTGTTGAGATAATCGATCTATTTCTAAGTGCGAACGCAGCCACTGAGAAAGACCTTTTTCATCCACGCTGTGGCATCAGTGCATTCATGACCCGAGAAAGCTTCCCGTCATGCATTTCTAACAGTCAAGTTAGCCAAGAAAAAAAGAAGTATTTTGTCGCATAGTTTACTGTAGGCACATATTCTTCATGTGTCGAGATATAAAGAAAGTGCGGCGTGCGTCGATCTCATTTATTGGCTTTTTTGTTTGTTCCACTGAACAATAAAATTCACTTGTCGAGCATTCCAACTTTGCAGCAAAACTGATGTCAGCTGGAGGGTTCTGTAAAGTTATAGGCTATTGTAACTTGCGTTGCTCCAGAGGGCTTAAACGGAAGTCTTCCGGGAAGCCTGTATGTCTGAGACGGAGTACACGATTGCCGTAATATGCCAAACGTTATTCGAAAAGCATTGCATCGTGACTCCAAGGAGGTGTTCGCCGCGTGGAGATTCGTGGGCCCCTCCAATAAAATGCATTTTTTTTGCAAACATTCATTTCGGCGCACCCCGTTCACCATCAAGAATGATGTTGCATTAAAAACCAGAAACTGCGGTAGAAATTCTGCGTATTTTTTTGCGCCCTGAGCAGGTCGCCGCGAATGGAGATGCAGCATTGGAAAAATAGCTATAAGTATTGCCGCAAACACTATAGGGTGGACGAGTAAGGTAGCGTACCGTAAGCCTACTTGTGGCCCTGCAACAGAACCGTTTTAATCTTTTTGAAAAGAGGAACGAAAACATAGGAGGACGCTTAAGCTTCGCCTTTTAGATTGGAGCGCGATAACATTCAAAGATACCTGACTGCCTCTCACGCTTGCCAGCCATGGCAGCTTATATAACCGTAACGTTTAGCGGGAGACACTGGCGCCGAACGCTATGCACGAAGGCGAGCCTTCTGGTGGAAACGGCGCGCGATGGATGGATGGATGGATGGATGGATGGATGGATGGATGGATGGATGGATGGATGGATGGATGGATGGATGGATGGATGGATGGATCGATGGATGGATGGATGGATGGATGGATGGATGTTATGAGCGTCCCCTTTCGAACAGGGCGGTGGTTTGCGCCACCAAGCTCTTGCTATATACTGCCTAATGTCCTACCTAGGTCAAAAAAAAAAAAAAAAAACCACCATGACCTCCCACAACCAAATTTTCTGATCCTCTGTTGCGAATATTGCTTTTGTACGTCTACGTTTTGTCTCCTTTCCCTACTTTTCTTCCACCATTCTTCCAATCGCCTCTTACTATAGTAATCTCTATTGCGAACATGTTTACTCTTTCGCTACATTCGCTGAACCCAAGGGCTTCAAGGAGGCCAGTGGTGCCTAAACCGACTGCTGGGCAGATGTCTTCAGATTCTAATAAAACGTGCTCCGTCGTTTCCCTAGCTTTACCGCAGGAAGCACATGTTTCTTCCTTCTTATATCTCTCTTTATAGGTGCGTGTTCTAAGGTATCCCGATCTCGCTTCAAAAAGCAATGAGCTTCCTTTGGAGTTATCGTTTTTATTTATAAATTTATTTGTAAATACTGCGATCTGAAAGAAGATCTTAGCAGCGTGGTACATGAGTAAGCTTACAAAACGAAATAAATACAAAAATAGGGAAGTGCACTAAAAAAATTCTGCACGCACGCGCAAGAAACAGGCGGAAGAACTACTCGTCATAAATTGTTTTTTTCCTGATTTCGTTTTTTCCGCTTAAGTAGTTACTCATGAAAGCTTTCTTTTCCATTGCCGCCACGCATGAGATTATTTCAGCCTCTCTGACTTTCCGCTTGACGTTCTTTGTTGCTCTGCGCCCTACAGGCCGCGTACTTTCTGGTAAGCTTCCTAGTTCTTTTCCTCCACTGTGAATCAATGTTTTTCCTGTACAGATACTTCAACACTCTCCCAGCCCATTTTATTTCTTCGATATTCCTCATTCGTTCTTCATAACCAGTTTTACTGCTAGCTTCCCTCACTTCAAAACTAGTCTAGCCCATGTATAGCCCACTCTCCACAGCTTCATTTGTAGTCTTCCCGTGAGCGCCCAATGCGAGGCGTCCCACTGACCTTTGGTTCCCATCGAGTCCTGATTGTACCCCTGATTTAAAGCAAACAGCCGCATTTCCAAAAGTAAGTCCTGGAGCCATTACACCTTTCCACATACCCCGGAGCACCTCTTACCTATTGTACCCCCATAGGGCTCTGTGCTTCATTATGGCTGCCTTTCTCTTCCCCTTCACAGTTATTGTTTTTTCCTGTGTTTCCATATATCTATTGCCTTCGTTTATCCATATGCCAAGGTATTTATATTCTCTTACCCGAGAACCCGGATACTATAGGGACGTGTGGGATAGGACTGCCATCTTGAAGGCGTAGGGTGATGGCGTCACAGGGTCGGTGATCAGATTGTTGTTTGGGAGGGCGACCCCGCTGAATGGGCTTGTATAACGGAAGCTCCGATTTAGCCGGCGAACAGCGCAGTCCGGTCCCTTGGAGATAGGTTTCAACCGTGTCAATCGCCGTTTGGAGGGCTGATTCCACTTGACCATCACTGCCTCGGTACGACCAGATGGTGATGTCGTCGGCGTAGATGGTGTGATTGATATTGTCGACTTGCTGTAGGTGCTTGGCAAGGCCGATCATGACTAAGTTAAAGAGCATGGGAGAGATAACTGAACCTTGCGGGGTGCCTTTGCTGCCAAGGGGAAGCTGGTCTGATCGTAAATCCCCGGCCGAGAGGGTAGCCGTGCGATTGGAGAGAAAGTCACGGATGTATTTGTAGGCTCGCTCTCCCAGGGACTTCTTAAACGTCTATCTAACTGACGAGGAGGACTCAAAGAAGAAAGCCTTCTCCGACTCGTCCAATCCTTTGTCATATGCCACATTACGTACGTTGCTGCGTACCTCAACTGGTACCGGGCTGAGCAAAACAAGCTCGACACCCTCATACGAGGGGTCTACAAGAAAGCACTTGGGCTCCCGCATTGCACCAGCACTGAACTCTTCAACCAACTGGGAGTTCACAACAACCTTTCCGAACTCATTGAAGCCCAACAACGCTCTCAGCATGAACGGCTCACTCTTACTGAAACGGGGCGCTTTATTCTGTCCACGCTTGGCTTCACCTACCATCAGCAACAGGGCCCCAAACAACCGATCCCGACCGACATCCGTAGCTGGATCTACATAGACCCTATCCCTAGAAATATGCACCCTGAATATAACAGGGCCCGGCGCCAAGCTCGGGCCGGAGCTATCATAAAAGCCCTTGCCCACGTACCTGGCGTCACATTTGTTGATGCAGCCCAATACTCCCATGGCACACGATTTGTGGCCGTCGCCACACGCGATGGAGCCCTACACCACGCCTGCAATGTCACTACCCCCACTTCCGAGACGGCTGAAGAAGTGGTCATCGCCCTGGCCACTTTAGATCCCACCTGTCACACCATAGTGTGTGACTCTCGCTCAGCCGTTACTAACTTCAGCAAAGGCCGTATTTCTCCCCAAGCTCTTCGCATCCTCTGCCAGGCACCACACTCTAAAGACAGCATAATCTCCCTAACATGGATCCCGGCCCATGCGGGCCCTGTCCACCCACACTTCCACAATGTCAACGAGGTCACCCACTCCATTGCGCGAGGTCTAGTCAACCTCGCCGGAGTCACTGGAGATGAGTTGGACACCAGGTACAGTCTGACAACTTATAACGATCTCGTTAAGGCCTTTCACCTCAGTCGCCGAATCTTCCCCCCGCCTCACCCAAAGTTCAGCCGGGCGCAGGCTACCACCCTGCGTCTACTACAAACAAACACGTACCCTTCACCCGCCCGCCTCCACCTTATATTTCCGGACGTCTACACTACCCCCAACTGCCGGTGCTGTCGAATTCACTCGGCTACGCTTCCGCATATGCTATGGGAGTGCCCAGCACAGTACACCCAGGCTAACACCACGACTCTCTTGTCGAGGTTGCATGAGGCTCTGCGGAGCTCCGCCCTCGACGACCAAACCTGGTCGACCCAGCACGCCCGCGAGGCGGCGGCGAGGCAAGCCCTCGACGTCCCTTCGTGGGAGGCTTAGGCCCGGCCATCATAAAGTGCTGGTTCTACAATAAAAGTTTATTCCTCCTCCTCCCGAGGTATTTCCTGGCCCTGTTTGCCACTGTCTGTTCACTGTTTTCATTGAATACCATAACACCTGGTTCTCTAACACAAGATTTCAAACCTAAATTGTGGCCTTCCTGTCCACAGACATGAGCCGGATGTTGCACTTTGCTTGTGAATGCGAGTGCCATCCGGAGGTGTTACAAGGAAACTGGCGCGCTGCTCTAAGGCTTCCGAGATTAACGCGCGTGCGCGCGCCGGCTGGCGCGCGCATATCTTGGAGGCTATGGCCGCCCTATGAACGGTAGAAATGCCGGAAAAGGAGTGTGCGAGAGTTTCCGCGTTGGAAAATTGTTTCCTCGTATACTCAAATTACATTCCGACACTATCCTGTCTGTGTGTAGACGTTGCACTTCGCTATTTTTCTGACGCATGTTACTTTGAGGACTGCGTTCAGTAACGCCTCCGCGCTACTCGGATGGCCTGCGTGGTTGAGGTGCGGCATGATATTTCGCGAAGCGACGACCGATTGCGACTTCAGATTTTTTTTTTTTTTTGCAACACGGGGCCCTTAACGCTGTCGTGCTAATGTGCAGACACGCAACAGTTCGTGTATGTGCAACTATATGTACGAGTTCTCTGTCTAAGCTGCATTTGATATTAGAGTTACTATACTCGGTGACAACCAAAGAATACAGAAGTTATATGCGCGCAATCAAACTCAAGCGCAATTTGCATATACGCGGCAACCAATTATATAGTTCGCCTATCTCCCCGACTTCTTTTGCGCGACGAAAGCGGCCGTCTCCACCGAACACATGTTTTTGTGTCACTGGTATTTAGGAGAAAATGTGAACATCTTGGCAAACTTTATGGGTGTATGGGCGCACGTATTCGCGGGCTTCTTTCACACTCGGAAAAATGCTTTTACGTAGCACGTATTGAGGAGTCAGAAAGATGTATCGGCAGTTTTTCATGCTGTTCTGCACTTTCCTTATTAACACTTGTAATCTAATTATAGTAATTGAGAAGTTCATTAATTAAATGACTATATATTTAGGCGGGGTGGAAAAAGATAATCGGTACATCTCGAAGCGATGGCAAACAACATTATCTTGATTCGGTCCACGTACGTGCCATTTGAATTTTTTAAAAAATGTTTGGCACATGTTAAGTGAAACACCGTGTATGTAGACGCCGAGAAACGGCATATGTAGAGTGGGCGTGGAACGGCATGCAGTAGAGATCCCGCCATTAACCGCCACGCAAGGCCTTTCAGGTGGTCGTCGTCGGTATGCTGTCGTCACACACACGTTCGCTCACGTCACGGACACAATTTACTCGGCTTACGCAAAGACGTTCCATAGACGTTGCGCAAGACGTTGCGCTTGGTAACTCTATGCGGGACCCCTAACAGTGCTGCATAGCCACGTAGCACCTTAGGGATGTTTGGGATAACGTAGACTCACACAGAGCACAGGAACCGGGTAATAATTTAAAATTATACGTAAGGCGCTGAGCGCTGTTCTGTAATAAGCTATTAACGCGATAGCGTTAAGGAGCTCGTGTCGCAGAAAAGCCGGTGTCCTCGGCGTCGGCGTCGGCGTCCGCGGCGTTGGCCGTGAGCGATAAATCATGGCAGGCACTTCATAAATAAAAAGCAACTTCCAAGATGGGCTGGGTGGGAATCGAACCAGGGTCTCCGGAGTGTGAGACGGAGACGTTACCACTGAGCCACGAGTTCGATGCTTCAAAGCGGTACAAAAGCGCCTCTAGTGAACGCGGTGTTGCCTTAGAAACTAGCTATTTCCAAGGCTCAGGCGTGCGTCGCTTGCTCAGGCGCACATTTCGTTGTCGCGCCGAACGCTGCGTTGCTCGACGCTCACCGCGTCCGCTGCGGGGCGCGTAGTCGCTGCGCCGTAGCCCATTGTCTTACACCCCTTGGCGGGTCGACGGGAACGCTGTCGCGTTCAACTCTTGAAGGCGAAGCTTAAGCGTCCTTCAATTTTCTATTCCAATACTGCAATCAGCCCTCCGCGATTTTGTAACTGCAATGGGTACCTTTCATGTCACTGTTAGTGAGCTCTACATTAGCTTCTAACGGAAAAAAAGAGATGTTCCTTCATCAGCAATTTTGTTCTGTCCCTCTCGCATAAAAGGGAGAAAGAAGATGTTACACTAAAAGAAAGAAGCAGCGATTGAAATGCTGCAGCGTATTTGCTTCCTGAGCAAGCAGCAGCCAATTGCAACGAGACATTTGAGAAGTGGTTCAAACGAATCTGGAAGAACAAAGGTGGATAGGTAATGTAGCCTGCAGCAAATGTTTTCATAGCTCTGGCTCTAAAGAATGTGAACAAGTCCATGAGACTAACTTTTGCGGCAAGACAAACATTTGCCAGTCACTATCATCTTGTTACGTTGGTTTTTGTATTAAATTTGTACTATTGTAATGAGTTTGTCGTTTGTTTGACGGAACTTGCTTGTTGAGTTTTTACCGAACTGAAACGAAGAGCACGAAGTTCAATTCGCTAGTCGTCGTCTTCACCGCGAGAATACCGTATTTTCGCGCGTATAATCAGCAACAAAAATTTAGAAAGTTGACAGTAGAGGGGGCAGATTACATGCAAATTTCGCCTAAAGCTGTGGCTTCATGGCAGTACTCCACGTGCTGCCGCGAAGCCACATTTCAAGGCAACATGGTGCGTGTTGTCGTGAAGCCACACCTCAAGGCAGCGCGACGAAGCGCTGCCGTGAAGCCGCATCTGAAAGCAGAAGGATGCGCACTGTTGTGAAGCCACGCCTCAAGGCAATATTCTCCGCCACTCAGTTTGGTCATCTCCGAGGGTACTCACCCTCTCCCCACGCCTGCGTGTTGTAGTTCCCTTCTCCCCGCCTTCATTGTCGCCCACTCTCCTCCTCTTTAATGGTTGCCATTTTGCGTTTAGTGCACGCGGCGCCGGCATACCATACTCGCGGACAACTTCCTGTGGCTACGAAGGGAAAGCTACTTGCGCGTGGCTTCTGCACGTGTGTTACCGCGCCAAGTAGTCGCGCAGCATTGACAGTGCATTTGGCTGCTCGGAACAGACGCTGAATCGACGCACCTTCCACGTGCGACGGTTTCGCGTTTGCCCAGATGCGGAAGGGAAAAGCCGCAAAAGAAGTAAGCGCTCACACCCAATCGTTCGTTGAGAATGATTTAACCGTGGCTAATAAGGCGTTCACGTTTTCCCTTCCCCAGTTTAAGCTAACGTGGATGAAAACGCAGGACTGGTTTCCGAATCGCTCTCGCCTGTGCGCGCTTTGCCTCCGTTGCTTTCCTTTCATAGCCACAGACGTTGTCCGCGAGTGTAAAACTCCGATCACAATGAGCTGCGCTGAACGGCCGTCCTTTACAGGGAAGCAGCAAATTAGAGCTCAGCGGGCCCAGCGGGCCAGCGTAGACGTCGTTGCGCATGTGCGATACGTTGGGGCGGCCGGAGTTCTTAGGGAGCACGTTGCTCACTCGCTGATATCCTCTCCCCATCAAGCTCCTAATCCGCTATCCCCATTTGCCCAATTCAATCGAGTTATTCTCTCGCTCTCTATCCCCAGCGGATCGCGCGCATTGGACCAGCGTATTTGCGAAGCGAATGGCGGCCGTGCGCACGTACCGCAGCGGAATCTCATCGGCGTTGTCTTCAGACGCGGCGCTGGCTCGCCTGTCAGGCTGAAAAGCCTCGGAGGTGTTTCATCACTGAAGAGGATCTCTGTATCCTGCGAGAGGTTTCAGCAACGAGGCCGTTTGGCGGAGATTTGAAGTGGATGACTTCGATGGAGTACCTGAAGCGAGCGTATACTGTTCATAGTAACTCCAACCTTCTTCGACAGGTGGCGCAGCAAAGCGCTTCGCTCTAAAGCCCCTTAAACCTCTTAAAGAAGTACCACGCTTTGAAGAACGCCACCTCCTCCTCGCTCGCTCTGGCCGACGCCACGTCGCTATTGGCCTAATAGCATCACGTGGGCCCTCGCGCCCTGCTGCTGCTTCGCCTCCGCATCGGCTGCTACCGCACCGCAGCAGGGACGCACCATAGATTTTCCTACAAAATTACTAGAGGGAACTCTGGCGCTGCAGTCGTTGTCCTACCATGGGAATGATGGGAAGTACATGGATTTGTCTGATCTTCGTGCTTGTGGATTCAGACGTTCTTGTGGCTTTGTATATTACGCTATATAAATCTTATTGTCGTATATTTCAGCGCAATCTATATTCTTCGAAGTGTAGAAGACGCCGGGGAAAGCGTACAATTGCTATTAATTGCAATGATTGAGCTTGTTTATGTGCCCAAATCGAAACGCACCAAGCGTCTCAAAGCACTGGCATGCCCGCGATAAATTCATAAGTGCGTTTCATTCGCTTGTCGATACATGCATCCGTGGCTTAATGGTTTCAATATCAGGCTTCTGTACTAGAGTCCCTGTGTTCGAATCCTGCAGTCGGGCAATTTTAATGATGTTTATTTAATTATTTTTTACGCAATAAACTGTTGAAAATGACGAGTTTACGAAGTCACAAAGCCGTTTGAAGCCAAAAAGGACGAAGTTTAGGCAAATCCATGTACTTCCCATAATTCCCATGCTGGGACAAGCGCTCCCATTGTAGCTCACGTAGACACTAGCGCCAGAGTTCCCTCTAGTAATTTTGTAGGAAACTCTATGGGACGCACCACTTGCAAGGTACGGGGAGCCCCTTTCGCCTCAAGTGCGCCGATGTGGAGGACTTGGAGCATGTATACTTTTGCGGTGGCCAGCGTGCTCGGCACAGCGTGACGCGCTCACAAACGCGTACCGCCGCCTCGGCCAGCCGTGCGACAGCACCGAGGCGCTTCTCTTCCCGGCGGCCCATTCGTCGGTGATCGGGCGCGCCTTCACGGCGCTGCTCGAATACTTGGACGGAGCCGACCTGTACGAGCGGCTGTAGCCGCCGCGCCTTCCTTGACGTGCCTTAGCGCTCAGCTCTCTCTCTCTCTATACCCTGTTCTCTCCGCTACTCTTTTTATGCCTTTCCCCTTACCTGTACAGCGCTGTGGAGGTGCCCTCGCACGAGAGGCAGTAACGGTGCTGTACTTATCTCTTCCTTTTCTCCTTTAAAAGCACTCACACTCTTGAAAATTTCAAGGGACCCTCAAGGGACATGTCAGCTCCGGTTAAATATCCCATAGACAGCGCCTAGTCCGCACAAGAATGCGTTCTTAAATTCGTTATTATTTTCGTTATTAAATGTTCGTGCAAGTCGCCCGTGGTCTTTTATACATCATCTGCACTCTTCTCTATACACGCAGATCAGCTTGCAGCCGTAGCCACCACCGCGGCAAGGCTCGGCCTAGCTGCTTCGACGTTCGCTGTTAAGCTTCTTGCCATTCGGTGCCGGGTTTTCTTAATGAAAGAATTCGCCGCTGTCAGCAATGACGCCGACTCCATCTCTGATTATCGCGATTGACTTCGAAGCTTTTCTAGAAAGCAAAGCGTGTTCCATAACATCGGTTTCCGAAAGTCAGCTTCGCCTCAGCGTAGCAATGTTGCGCGGCGAAGCATACGTGACGCTGTAGTGCGGTGAAGCTTAAGCGTGGGAGGGGGCAATGATCACTTGACACAGTATGCACTCCTTAAACATGCGCGCACTCGCAGTCTGCTGTCACAGTACGAGCACCGATGTGCCTAATAAGTGTACTGGCAGGCCTTCAGAGCTTTTTTTTTTTGGACGTGTCTGTGGCGATTTGAGCACTTGGCAGTAATATATGTATTCGTTTTTTTCCCGGACGTTTTCGTGGCCCCTAGGGAGTCCGAAAAATCGGACGTTGACTGTACAACTGACAAAGAGGATGCTTCAAATGGTCCGTGGGGAGAACGCGTGGCGGAACGAGGACGAGTACAAAAACGACCATCGCATCGGGGAATGCTCGGGAAAGGAAGCGTGCGACTTCTTCTTTGAAAGAGCTTGAGCACAAAAAACAAGGCGTTGGCTGAGGCCGAGAAGCAGGTGTCCCCCATCAAACCCAAAATAATCTCTTTAAAGCAGCTAAACGCAGCACTGCGGCACTGTGCGCGGTCTGGGAGCATGTCAGGACAGCTGAGGTTGACTTTTTATTGCATCTCCCTTTTATTCGTATTTGTGAATGTGTGACTTGATCCGCTGGGATTACCATATTGTCTTGACGAGTTATGTTTTCTGTGCATTGCGCTAACCCCTCCTTTCTGTTTTCTTCTTGAATAATATAGACACTGCTCCTTACTATAAAAACTTAAGTCGTTTTCTTTTTTTGTTGACATGCTTACCAGAGAGGGACAGCATCGGACGACGTGGTGTCAGCCCGTCTTGATAGGGAATGTTGCAAAGCAACACAGAGAAAACCTGGCAAACTCATGGATTTTAGAAATGTCAACTTGGTAGACACACTGATACACGACCGAGAAACACACCTCTATTTTTGCGCGACTGCCTTTATTAGGGAGCTTTAGATAGTCATAGCCTACCATAAAAACAACCCAGTTCCGGTTACGGCATATTATACACCATTTCTATTCCTTTGCATTCACCGCCGAAAAACACAACCTGTAGTTCTTGTGGTACACTAAGGCACGTGGGTACGCTATTGCTACGCATCGTCATTCTGGCTCGATAATCCGGGTGACGTGTTTGTCAAGAGCGAAAGCAAACGTACGTAAAGACTGCCAGGGGGGCCAGTCATGTTACTATCCACAGATGGTAGCGTACTTATAACAGCGCGCCCAGATGTACCTACCTCCTAGCTAAACAATTGTTCCGTGAGAGCGTAGCTTGCGATAACCGTGCACAAGCACTCAAAGTTAATCAATAGGAGCACGCGTTGTAACATCCGCTGTGCACAAGAAGTGGCAAACATTCCACGTGATGACCTGATCGCACGGCTGCAAAAACAAGAAGACATAAGAAGAGTTGAAAAGTAAACACAAAGAGGTCCTCGCGTCATAACCGCAGGCACAATCCAGCGGCTCGGCAAGCGATGAGTGAACGCATCGCCGCGTCTTCTACCAGAAGTCGCATCTGTCCGCGGGACTCATCAGGCTCCCGGTCTTGCAACGGAAGGCGGCCGCGAATTCGGGCATGTTTTGCAGAGGCACGACGCAGCGCGACCGGCCGGGCCAGTAGCGGCTGTCCGGCCTACGTTTCTCGACCAAGTCGCACCACTTGAGGCAGTGCGACACGAAGAAAGTCTTGTCGGCGCTCAGGTTGACGCCGGACAGCTTCCTGTCCTGCTCGGCGAGCGGCAGGCTTTTGTAGGCGGCGTAGGCCAGCTGGAGTCCGGCGTAGTCGGCGAAGCCTTCCGAGTCCGTTGTCGTGTCGAGCTGCCTGGCATTTTTCTCCGCCTGCGAATGAGAAAGTACGTACCACGTTCACATTGAGGAGGAGTTCTAGAGGAGTTATAGAGGTCTAGAGGGCGTCAGTACCCCCGCGGCCGCAGAGTGCGTACAGCGTCGTTGAGATTGCATCCAATTCTCCATCTTACCAGCTCCGATTGGCTCGAAAGGAAGCCTCTTTGATTGGCTCAAAACGCCGCCATAGGAGAATTTGGCGGTGACCAGGGTAGCGCACCAGCTGTCGAAGTAAGGCGAAAGCAAGGAGAGACTGCTATAAACGCTGTACAATAACTTGGTTACATGGCTAAAATAAAAAAATGGCGTAAATTGGTCTGTAACTAACACCCTTACACCCATAAAGGCCCATTAACGGTGTGAGTTACAGACAGATTTACACCCTCAGTTACTTTTAACGGTGTAGATTATTCAACAGTGTAGTGCAATCTCCCGCGCAGTCTCTTTTCTTTCTTTCTTTTTGCAGTTCTCAGCCATCGAATGGAGTTCGCGTGTCACTTTTTCAAGTCAGTGCGTCCTTCACGACACCGTACTTGTGCTTGACGTAGTCAGCACATCATTTTGAGACAATCGCGATGTATACCAAGCTCGAACGCGGTCCAGAACGTTTTGCGTTCTTTTCCGGCGAGCGACGACCCAGTGGCTGTCTCGCGTCTCGATTAGGTCCGGGGCGCGAGACTGCCCGCCCCGCAGCGGCGAGAGTGACTGTCAGATACCGACCGGCGCGGAGACGCCCTTTTCGGCAGAATTCGCCGCCGCCGAATTACGGTTCCGCGTTGCTCCGGACTGCGAATGTCTATTTGGGAACGTGTCTTAGGAAGTCAAGAGAAACAAACCACAGGCGTATATCAGAGAAAGAAAGAGAGAGAGAGAGAGAGAGCAACTGAAACTGCGGCCACTCAAGAGCAGCGCGAAGCTAAAAACAAAAATTTGAAGGTGAACCGAGCTTCAGTTCTACTCAATCAAAGAATGTCTTCCTGATTGACTTCGGGTGAGGATGGGGCAGAGTCAGCGCGCCTGGAACTCTATCGCTTCACTCCTCCCGTGAGAAGAGGGAGGTCGGACTGTTTGAACTTTTTAACGGCACTACCTTCAGGATCAGGCCAAAATTTGACCTTTGATCACGTGTTAAATTTAAAGAAAAATTCTGGGGTTTCACGGCCAGAACTGCGATCTGATTGTTATACATGCATTAGTGGCGGGAAAACGTTCATGGTGTAATGGTTACAGCGTCGGGCTTCTGAGCTAGAGGTTCTGTGTTCAAAGACGACCATCGATATATATATATATATATATATATATATATATATATATATATATATACACTACATCACGGCGAGCAGTGACCCTGTGGGCACACACACATGCGGGTTTCTTAGAAAGAAAGCTTCCCAGTTGAAAGTTTGTACGGGCCAGGGGATCAGACCAGGACCAACGCTTTTCAGGAATGACCGCTATACCATCTGAGGCTACTGGAAAGCTATGAGAGATCGAAAAGCCAGGCCTAGTGAATCGACAACTGGAAGCGCAGGTATGCGAAACATATGGCATATAGTAGGAATAGAATTTATTGATAGGAAAGACAGAGAGGTCGACCTGAGCTAGTGCGCTCTAGTCTGCTACTCTGCACTGGGGAAGAGGGAAGGGGAGTGAAAGTATTGGAATGGATGATGATGATAAGAGAAGTGGTGAGTGCTTATGTACATGAGACAGTTCCCTCGCTAGAGCCGCTCGTCGAGCTTGGTGTCCTGCAGAAACTCCAACAATACTTTTGTTGCACGCATTGAAATTGCAGTGTCAGGCCATGGGCCGAGGATAGCTTCCTCCGACAGTAGTTGCCTGCCAACACTGGCTAAGAAACTGTCTAACGTCCGTCGCTCCAGCATATATGCTGGGCAGTCGCACAGTACGTGTTGCAGTGTTTCGGGTATCTGGCAGTGTACACAATCAGGGCTGTTCGATTGGCCGATGAGGTGTGCGTAGCGACGGGTGAAAGCAACGCCGAGCCGAATCCTGTGTAGCAATGATGTTTTGCTCCGTGTAAGCTTCGGGGGCAAACAGAATTTACCGTCTGGGTCAATCATATGTAGGCGTCTGTGAATGTTATCAGAGTGGGCTCTGTAAGCCTTTGTAAGGTCCTGCATGAGTGCCTTGATCATGGAGTTGGTGTCAGGTCGCGAGTAGGCAATCCGTACTTCATCAGAGGAAGAGGAGGCCGATCTTGCCTCACTGTCAGCGAGTTCATTACCAAAAACACCACAATGGCTAGGCACCCATTGAAAGGTGATCACGTGGCCACTTAACTCGGCACTGTGATAAAGTTCGACGATTTCCAGCACGAGCAGATAGTATGGTCTTTTGTTTAAAAAGTATTTTAGCGCCTGTAGCGCTGATTTGGCATCGCACAATATTGTCCATTTATGGGGTGTCTGCGTTCTCATAAAACGGACAGCCTCCCGTATTCCTGCAAGTTCCGCAGCCGTAGATGTCGATTTGTGGTCTAATCGAAATCGTTGAGTAATTCCAAGTTCTGGGATGACACATGCGGCCGTTGTGGCAGATGGCGTGACCGAAGCATCGGTATATACTTGTACAGTCCCACTATATAAAGTAAATATATGGGACAGGGTGAGCTGCTTCAAGCCAATGGAGGAAACGTGAGATTTCTTCCTAATTCCGGGTATCTGAAGCCTCACTAGGGGTCTTGGCAATGTCCATGGAGGTGTCGCGGGGATGTCGGTTGCCTGGAATCTTGCAGGTACAATGCTTGCGTGACATGCAATAGCTTTAGAAAAAGCACAGTCAAGGTTGATGCTTGGAAGCGTTGACAGTGGATGGTGTGAGTGTCTGGTTAGCAGGCGAAGATAGGTTCGCACAGGTTCACAAGACCTGTATATGACGATAGGACAAGCCCGTGCTTCCGCTATTGTGCCCTTAGTTGACGTGCAGCGTGGCAAGCCAAGACATATCCGTAGTGCTTGAGCCTGAAGGCTCTCCAGCGTGCGTATACAAGATGGCCCCATGTTAGATAACACAGGCATGCTGTAGCGTATGTAGCCCACAAAAAGTGCCTGGTACACTTGGAGCAAACTTCGCTCAGAGGGGCCCCATCTCAGTCCTGATATTACACGAAGAACGTGTATGAAGTTAGTCAGTTTAGCCCTAAGCGCAGTAACATGTTTGGTCCAAGAAAGACTGCGGTCTATTATCACGCCAAGAAATCTGTGGTGGGTGACTAAAGGAAGCGCCGTTCCGTCGACAAAGATTGGATAATTTGACATCGATTTGCGCGTAAATGCCATGACTGCACACTTAGTTGCTGAGAGTTGCAGGCCTCTACGGCGCAAGTACTTCGCCGTTATGGTAACCGCACGTTGAAGCCTTGCACGCACTTGTGGACGTGTGACCCCGGATGACCAAATACAGATATCATCCGCGTACGTACTGATACGCGCTGTTTCAGGTAGCTCGTCTGCAAGGCCCACCAGTATCATATTGAACAATACTGGGCTAAGGACACCACCCTGCGGAACACCCCTGCGAACTTCATGTCTATCAGTCTCGCCATCCGAAGTGGACATGAAAATGGTGCGGCCACTAAGGTAACTCTGCAGCCATGCATACATCCGGCCACCAACACCAATATCCTCAAGCGCCTGAAGAATCGAATGGTGGAAGACGTTGTCGTAGGCACTTTTGATGTCCAGAAATATTGCGCATACCAGACGACGGCGTCTCTTTTCCTGTTGAACAGAAGATACTAGGTCGATCACACCGTCAATGGATGATCGGCCTCTTCTGAATCCATTGATGAAATCAGGAAGTCCACCACTTTTCTCGAGTAGCCATTCCAGTCTGTTCAGTACCATCCGCTCCATCACTTTACCGACACAGCTTGCCAAGGCTATTGGCCGATAATGTGAGAGATCATGCGGGCATTTCCCAGGTTTTAGCAAAGCCACAAAACGACTGCACTTCCAGTGATTAGGCACTGTTGCTGTGTCCCACGTAGAATTGTAGAGCGCCAGGAGAATTTCTCGAGCTTCTACTCCAAGATGACAAATCGCGGAGTATGTAATTCCGTCTGGTCCTGGACAAGTTGATCGGCGGGAAGAAGATATCGCAGCGTCGAGCTCGTGCATAGTAAAAGGCGCGTCCAGACGGTGATCACTAGATGACGGGAAAGTCAGTCGTGAATGGGTTGGTATATCGTTCGAGGAGCTCACGAGTAATTTGCAAAAGTCATCGGCGACCTCGACTTCACGCCGGCCTTGCCGTATGGCCACAGCGCTGAACGGGTGAAGCTGTTGTGGAGGCGAGCGAAGGCTTCGTACAATTTGCCAAATTCTAGAGAGAGGTTTTCTCGGATCCAGAGAGCCACAGAATGATTTCCAGCGTTGTTTGTCAAGCTTGTCAAGGTGGCGCAGGACATGACGCTGAGCCCGGCGTGATGCAGTGACGTCTAATGGTGATTTGGTCCTTCTGTATTTCCGTTCTGCTCGACGCCGTATCGCGCGAAGTCGGTCGTACTGGTCATCAATAGATGATCTTGGTGAAGGTGCGCTGAGGTGTTTTGTTGTGTCACGTAAAGTTGCCGCGATGACATCTTCAATATTGGATGGTGCTTGGACGGCTTGACATGCGGTGGTGACAGATTCTCGAAATGTTGGCCAATCGATAGAACGCACAGTGTGCGGAGCTGGGGGATGTAACCATTTCAACTGAACATATGTTGGTAGATGGTCACTTCCATGGTTGTCGAGATCAGTACACCATCGCGTAGACAGCAGGCTTTTTGAAACGAACGCAATGTCAAGACAACTGCTCCAGTAAGAGCCTCGAAGATATGTCGGTGAGCCATCGTTGATCACCATCAAGCCTTGACTAAGCATGAAGTCAGCTAAATCTCTACCGCGGGCGTTCGTCGAAGCAGAGCCCCACATGGGATGGTGGGCATTAAAGTCACCGATGACTACGTGGGGACCCGAACAAGCTTTCAGTATGGACAGCAAATATGAACAGTCTATGCTCGATGTTGGGGGTATATACCCGCCAATTACTGAGAGTGTGCGCCGCTTGTACTTCAGCGTCATGCAAACGTACTCGTTGGAAGCGTGTGCAGGAATGTCTTTACGAAGGCACGTTAAATTCCGACGAACAAACATGAGCACTTTGCTTAAATTGTGATCATTCCTTGACCACAGTGGCACATATCCAGATACACGTAGTAAAGACGTCATGTTTGGTTCACATAATACAGCCACGGGAAACTGGTATTTGAACATCCATTGCCGAAAGTCTGCGAGGCGGCCTCGTAGGCCTCTGGCATTCCACTGCATTCCACTGCATTATAGCAGATCTTCGTAATTGGTTTTCAAAAGAGAGCGCCATGATGCCTTATTGTAGAGCCGCGAGGAGCGGTTCCAAAGCATCTAGAACATGTAGCGCGGTCTTAGCAACCGGCGTCTGTAATCCGCAGAGAAGTGAACGCATCGTAGTTATCAGGTGTTTCAGCATACTTCGTACATTTTCATTTTCTGTCTTATCATTCTCAACCACCTTTGAAGACACATCACCCGACGCATTTAAGCCTGTTTGTTTCGGTGGGAGCGACGGCCAGTCAATGTCAGAGTCGGTCGGCGGAAGCGTCGTTTTATGCAGCGCATGTGTTCCACGTGCTGCTGCCGAAGAATGTACGTCGGGCCCGCATCTTGATCGCAGAAGCAAACTTGGCAAGCGAGGAGTTTGCCATGCGGTCGATGGTCCATCTGTATGGGAAGTACTCTTGTCGTGCTGTCGTCTGTGTCGCGATCGACGTCTGCGGCGGCGTATCGATGTAGCAGCCTGTCTGTGAGTGGAGTTGTCCCGCACCATCTTTCGAAGCACTGACATTTCGTCCTTGATTTTCTGGCAGTCTTTTGATGTCGCTTCATGTGGACCGGCGCAATTAGGACATTTTAGGGCAGTAGCATCGCAGCTATCATTTTGATGGGCCCCTCCACACCGTTGGCATTTTACGCCGCCCTTGCAAGCTGCGCTTACGTGTCCTATTTTGAAGCACTTCCGACACTGCACCAGTTTTGGCACGTAAGGGCGCACACGGTGTCTTACGTATCCTACTTTTACGTAGTCAGGTAATGTTTCAGAGTCAAAGACTAATTTAATACACCGGGATTGACCGAAGCGGTGAATCTGCACTATTGGTGCGGTGGAATTCAAAAGCCTCTGGAGGTCAGTGTCTGCGATTTCTTTGTCCACGTCAGAAATAACGCCAGTCGAGGTTCCTTTTCCATACGCAAAGAAGGAGCGCACTGGGATGTTTCCTAGTAGTGTGGCAGCCTTTAGCGTATCCAGAATTGACTTGTTGTTCACGTCCACCGAAAGGATGTTCCTCCGTGCGTTAATTCTGATCTCGTTGACTTGGCCTGGCGCAATTCGCTCAAAGTACTCTGTTAAGCTCGGCCTGTTCAAGGTATTCAGATCGTCGGTAGCTGTGGTAGGGACGTAAGCAACAGTGAATGATTGCTTACCACTGTCCTGCCTGGGCAACGATTCACTGTCTGTTGATATAAGTTCTACGGAAGACCCCAAGGTGGAGAAAGCTCTATGACCACGTACAGCATACATGATTTCATGCAGTTCATAGCACGCATTAAATTGGATCGAGTTGGCTGCGATGTTCGCAGCAAAGAACTGACTCCAAATATAGCGCAGTTTTTTTTGTACTCATACGCACGCGTTTCTTGTCAAAGTTTTTAACCAAAGACAGGACTGCCCAGTGGGAGCGACGAAAGCATTTTAAGCTGAGGAGGTGCAGGTAATTTGACTTTCCCCGAACTCTTCATTCTGAGTTCACCAAGTGTGGCAATGTAGAATGGGGTGCTGTGAACCATCGATGATGTGCAGCCGGCTATATTGTTATCCTGCAATGGGCAGATTTCCCTCATTCATCTTGGGCATTCACTCTTAAAACACTGTAATTCCTACAAAGCTCATTGGACCAGAAAGAGTCACTCACATTTTGGTACGATTTGCGAAGGCAGAGAACTTTGCGCTCGTACTCCTTCATCGTCGAACTGTTCTTGAAGTTGACTTTCTTTATGTCTTCGTCAAATGTGATGCCGTCGACGTCGTAACCATGCATGATCTCGTGCCCAACGACCTGCACGTGCCGTCCATGCATATTGCTTTGCAAGCGATCCGATATAATTATTATGCGACGTCATATGCGCAACTGATTTAGCTCGTTGTAAAAGCCGGCTGGCGCTATTTCGCGAAGCGCATCGGCTTTAACTGCACTAGCTGCAGCCGAGTTTCCTGAAATGCACGTGAAACACAGAAACGTTCTTAAAGGGACGCTAAAGGCAAGTACTAAGTCAAGCTGAAGTGATAGATTAGTGCTCGAGAATCTCTTAAGGCGTCACTGTTATCGCGAACGGAGCCTTAATAATCCAGAAATCGAGGCAAATGCAGGACATGATTTACGTACTCCCCCGGGACATTCAAGCACTCGCCCGATTACGACAGCACTCCTCAGTTAAATTCTGTCACTATAGTACTCAGCTACTCGTTGCAGAAAACACCCTCGTATTGTATAATAAGATGAAATAAAATGCTACTTGTCCCGTTCTATTTCATTTTTAGAAAAAAAAAACTCATTGCAATCACCCATGACAACGATGCGGGTGGTCGAAAGGTTTCGTTTTAACTCGACTCGCGTATATTGCTGCGCTGGTTTTGCTGGCTCGGGAAACTCGCACAAACTTCAAATAGCAGAGAATTCAACTTGCATGTGATGTCGCGGGATGGCCAAACGGTCTACCCTCTAAAAAAAGTTTACACCCTTTGGGGTGTATCTCTGCCACACAACAATAATCGTCATCTGCCTTGCTTGCGTTTCCTTTCTTGAAAACGCTGCGCCCGCTACTTTCCTGTCGGGAATGCTGTATCATGCTGATAACGCGCATGCCGTTCCTTACTGTAAAGTACCGGGCTCGCCACGTTAAATAAAGGAAATGCGGGCAAGAGAGATGACGTTTATTGTTGTGTGGCAAGATACAACTCAAAGGGTGTAAACTTTTTGTAGAGTGTACGCCACTTGACCAAAAAGCAGCTGCCGCAGCGAATCCGCCGCTCTGTCTTGGGTCGGTGCCGCCGTATGTCAGACGGGGATGCAATGTGCGGTGATGGCGTATGCAACGTCACCACTCCCCGGGTTCGGTGGCGGGAGATTTGAATTTCGAAAAAGCTATTCAGGCCCATCAGATCCGATTTTGTCGTAAACTAAGTCTTTGCACCAAACAAGCGTTGCGAGGTTTCTGGAAAGGTATTTAAACAGTCCACGTCGACTTAGTATTTCCCTTTAGTGTCCCTTTAAAGAAACACTGGTCTGAATTGAGCGAAATTTTTTTTTTGTTTCGAAGAAAGCGCGATTTTGTGTCAGATATCAAAGCCAGATATCAAATCACGTTCTGCCGAAACGAAACACGAAGTCCTCGAATAGGAGACAATAGATTCCAAATATAAGTCGTGTATTTGTTGAATATCCGCATAATCTTTCTAAATATACGGCAGGATGCAGGAGTATGTGATCAAGTGGCACACCGATGGCTTTTATTGTCCTGTGGACTGGAATATAAGAACGTTTTTCATTGTTTGCAACTCAAAGTATTTGGCAACGGATTATAGACTGTGTCATTGTTACTATAACGAGCCATTGATTTCCGGAAATAAAGTGAACATTTAACTATGTTAACAATTCAGTACAAGTGTACCCATAAACCCTCCATGAACTTCTTACAAAACATAAGAACGTGACTTTGCAAATTTTCTATGTAATTATTCGTGGCGGTTATATAACGTCATAGGCATTCGTCAATTGATTTACTTCAGGACTCAGCACCCAGCGTTGGCTAGGGCTTCCAGCCCGTACGACCACGTTGACCACGTTGTCACATAATCTATACGCCGAGGTATTGGGAGCGCCAGTCCTTCCCCTGTTGGCAGACATGATTGTGGCGCGGCACGATGGAGATGTGACAGCTAGTGACCAACGTGACGGACTCGATGCTCCACTTAGTTAGCCGTTTTCGATGGGATAATTCTATACAAAGTGGCAAGCTATAGTGTAGTCTACTAGACGTTTATGGAACGTCTATAAAATGACTGCTACAAGATGTTTGCAATATGACGTGTACATTACGTCTTGAACCTGACGTCTACGTGACGTCTAAAGACACGTGCACGAAAGCTTGGTGGCATTTGCGCACACGCGGCCTCACTCCCTCTCAGCTTACCTGCCCTAGTCCTCCATAGTTGAGCGCTGCCGTTCCGTCAGGAAAGTACATGGGCGGCTGAACGATTCCCGCCTGAATCGTTATGCTATTCAAGCCCGAGCTGTAGTAGGCATTGGCGACACCGGTGGTGAAGTTCTCGGTAGCGTTCTCTTTGAACGTGCGGCTGGTGAAGTGCCTGTGCGTCTCCAGGTAAGGTTTCACGAAGCCCACCCCAGTGTCCGGGAAAGTCGCTGCGCCCATATGTCGGTCGCAAAAGTGAAAGACAAAGAAAATCATTTCGTTCACGGCCTGCAAACCGCCTGGTAAATTTGTATACTTACGAAACTCAAACGTCAACAGGAGACGCTATTAATTCTCTCCCCACGTATTCGCGGATATTTACTAAAGCCATACTCAGTAATGCTAAGAGATGCATTTTAGAGCGGTATATGGCAATATCGTTCAAAACGCATGTAACACTTGAAACGGGTCCCACTGTCGGGATATTTGTCTTCAGTGCGCTGTTACACAGCTATAAAGTGGTGATACATTTTATTTACCACTATAAGGACCCAAGTATATGCCCAATGGTCGGTATAACTTATATACCTATGTGGCTGGCCATACGGTAATAAAGGGTAGCCGGAGATTGTCGGAATATATACAGGTTGACCATCTTTAAGTTTTACGAAATTTTTATTGATGGCCAGCTGTTGCAGATAACAAAATTTTAGTTGTTGAGCTGGATTATTCAGAAAAGGGGTCATTAATTTCACAATAAATCGAAATACATATTGAACTAATTAACATAATTAAATGCTCTACTTATCTTAAACATACCGCAAATCGGGTGAAGTTCCTAGAGAATGCTAATCGCATTGAAAGAGCGTTGTAACTGCCCCCCCCCCACCAATTTTCACAGCATTCGCATTCTTGGTAGGACTGCAGTTGGTTAATAGCTCATATTGTAATTTACGAGCTTGCAAGGCTTGTCCACATGGAATCAACTTCCAGAATGTCGCCAGTTTGAGATATGCGCCGTCAAATTCGCCGTAAAAATGCACTTCGTTCCACTTACTTTTTTAGCAAAATGCTCTGTTATGCACTGAAGCACAAAAGTAACTGGAATGCCCATGTATTCCATTCTACACTTTGGGAAATACAGGGTGCTTTTTTTTTCAGCAGCAAATAAAAAAAAAATTCCTGTCGCATATAGCACAATTCTAACCCCTGACCTAAATTACTCGATTAGATGGCCATTACTTCTACAAGAGGTCAAAACACTTTTAAGTGTTTTCCCATTCACATTCTCTGCATGACAGCAGTTCGTTAACGGTATATTTGACAACACCACTGACTAAACATAGTATTCGCTGCTACTAATGGGTCTCAGCTACCAATTGAAAACGCAGTTGAGCACCACCCGACACAAACTTTCCAGCCTGTGTGACACATGCATCGGAACACCTCCGGCATAATCCAAAGTGTTTTCCTTGTTAGTAACGCTACTAACTCACCGTAACCATGTCAGCTGACGTATTTCCCTCACCAGTCCACATAGCGAATTTGGTTATACGCTGGAAGTTGTTACGTGCCCTCCGGCGAGCGTTCTGCCGCAAGAATTTTTCAAATTGGTTAATAGACGTGATAGACGTATTTTCAGTGCCGCGAACCCATGATTTCAGGAGGGGGGGTGCCACTGTCAAGACAGACTCTCGCTCCAGTTGCCCCGTCTAGCCTCCGCAAGCGAAATTCCTTGCCTGCCCTCTCCCGTAGATGAGCTCGAGGACCGCGTGACGCATACGACGCAAGCACCGCCATAACTTTTCTTTTTTTACAGCGAAAGCTGTATACGGACTAAGCTTCCGTAGTTTCTCGGTGTCCGTCAACAGAAAAAAAAAGTGATCGTGCGGGCCGATCCTGGTGAAAGTGCAGAAAGGGTCCAAGCTCAATGACACGTACCCCTGTGGGCTCGGGAACCTGTCCCTTAAATTTCATACGAAGGCCGACCCCGAAGATTGTGCAATATCGGGCCGACTCGCGGCCGAGGTGAAGTAAGCGTTAAGCACCCCCCCCCCCATACATGGGCTGATCCCGAAGGTAGTGCAATGCCGGGCCGACCCACGGCAAAGGTGAAGCAGGCGTTAAGCCCTCCCCATACGTGGGTCCATCCCGAAGGTAGTGTAATGCCGGGACGACGCGTTTCGTTTGAGGGCTTTGACTGTCGTCAACTTTCGTCTTTCCATCTTCAAAGAGTGGAATGGTTGTCACTTTTCTCCCACTCATTATTTCTTTTTTTCTTCGCGGCGCACTTCCGCTGACGGTCTCGCGCGCAAGCTGTTGGGTTTGTCTCGTTTAACGGCGCACACGATTTTGGACGCTGTGCATGAGAACAATTGACTAGCGATATCAGTCAATAGAGACTTTTAGCTTGTACGCTATTCCGGTAAACGGGATCGGTTTGGGCGGATTACCGGATGGTCGGGGCGTAAACGTGAGCGGCCGTAGCCGCCTGGTGTTGTAGAGCTCAACCAGACAAACGCATAGCTAAAACTGCAGTAACTCACCATATCCTGCTTCGCCACTCGTGCAAATTTTTGGCAGCGGCGTAATTGTGAACACGATTACGCCACTGTCGAAAATTTACGCCAGCAGCTAAGCAGAATATAGTAATCAGCTCTGTGTTTGTGTGGTTGAGCTGTGCGCCACCAGCTGGCGCCACCAATCTGGCCGCTCAGGTTGACGCCCCCGCTAAACCGGAAAACCGCCCGCGCTTGCCCGAATACCGGACATGCTAAAAGTCTCTAATGCTACACGAACGCTAAGCAACACCGGAATACGGTATAAAATGGCACAGTTTCGGTGTTAGCGCGCGCGACTGGATGAGGTGCTAGGAAACAGACGAAACGGATGTACGCCCTTGAGCAAAAGTATACGGACCAAAGGGTCTCCGAAAAAAAACTAAATTTATTTGCAATTAGCACGCATAATCGGAAATTGACGAGTATACTGGAAAGTTCACAATACCAAGTTTGGACTGCAGTACTCAATTTCAAGTTGCATTCACAGGCTGAGGAAAAAAAAATCGACTTCATTGCGCAATACCTGGTCTGTTCACGGGTGTACATATCTCTTGCTACGGTGCGAAGTAAAAAAAAAACACAGACATTCGGATCGTAGATTATATTATTTCTCTAAACTTTAGTGTATTAAAGGAACAGATCAAACAAATAACTGCTGTTGCCTCGGATAATTCTCTAAGTCACGTGTCACTATCAGCGACGTCACAGCACTACCACTTACGTATTCGCACATGCTGATATACGTCATCCCCTCCCCCCTCCTTCCATAATCTTGGAGTGCTGCGTCCGCGAGGAGACTGGCAAATGACGTTCGGATCGAAATTTCAGCTCTTTCCACGAGGCGCGTAGCGATGTAATACATAGCAGGCGCGATGGTTAGTCGCGCATTGTATGCATGGCGCTTGTCAGCTCACAATGGCCAGACCTACTGAGGGGCTCCTTTATTAAACGTACGCTATCGACGTTATTAGTTCTGCGTTTACCAACTGCGTGCAGTTGGTAAAGGCAGAACCAACTGCAGTTACATCATTACTGCAGTTACACCGAAGTAGTCATGAGTGCTACGAGAACCAGGTGGTAAGTGCAACCTCTCTCTCTCTCTCTCTCTCTCTCGTTTTTTAAACAGTGAATCATTATATAGGAATGTAAATCGGAAGTGTCGTATGCCGGATGCCGCCCGTTGTAATCTGAACAATTACGTGTTCGCTTCGCGCGCGCGCGGTCATCAGGTGGCGCTCGCGCGCGTTCGTCGCGTGCTCACCGTAAAACTGTTCCAACTCGGAGGCGTTCTCCAGGTGCTTGGGGTAGCCCATGATGAGCTTCAATTTCCGGGCCTTGCCCAGGGTCACGTTGCGCACCGGGTCCACGATCCACACAGTGTTGGACAGCTTGTCCGCCAGCGTTCCGATCATGCGGAGCGCCATCGTCTTCGCGGCAGAAAACGCTCTTTGAGGAGTGTCTGAAAGATGAGCCGGGGAGCGCATGCGTGAACGAGAGCGGCCGGATCAGTGAACATAAAACTGAAAAGAAACGCTCAAGAAATTTGTACGATGTAAATCTTGAAGGGACAACTACGGGTAAAAAAAAAAAAGAAAGAAGTTTGGAGCTGTGTTAGTAAAGTACTCTCCTACAATCCTCCTGAAAGAGAAACTGTCGTCTTCAAACAAAGCAGCCCTTGTAAGCCCTCCGCCCCCTTGTTTCCCCCTCCCACCACAAAAAAAAAAAAACGAAAAAGAAGAAGCTAGAGTTGAAAGGCGGATGGCGGCGCCACCTTGAAGTTTCTGTACAAGTTCGTCGTGACGTCAATGAATTTTCATGGCTTGGGCACAGGCCTAGTTTTTTGTTGTTGTTGTCATGGGTGAAGATGGAGTAAATTTGTATTCTGAAAAACCGAGTTATTGAACTTCGCGAGCTTCAAGAACATTAACTAAGTAACAATAGCCCAAATTATGTGAAAACACTTTGAAGTTCGTGACGTCACACTGACGTTTCCCGGTGCTAGAGTTTCGGCGCGTAAATAAATAAAACGAGAAATTGAGCTTCGCTTTCTCTTTTTATAATCGACCTATATAGTACGCAGTCCAAACTTCTTCAGCAGACAAATTTCGATATGCAAGGAAAAGATACATGCACGCAACTCGAATTTTGTGCGGTCACTTGTATTCATTTCTCACACCCTCTGACGTAACCGCTTTCGCTGCCAATGTTAAGCTCTTGAAGCGCCTACGCAGATGAAGCTTGCACTTTATAGCGCTTTATAGTTGTAGTGTTCTCTTTACAACTCCGTCTGTTTCCATTAATATACTAAGTATAGTAAATCAAAATAACACGAAATCTGGCTTTATCAATTTCTTGCTGCGGTAGGGTGGTTATCGCAACTAATTTTTGTATTCAATAAAGGAGGAGTGAATGGTAACGTCGATGATGCTTCTGGGCCCTGCAACACATTTTTTTTTCTATCGAAGTCGAGAAACGCATTTGCAGTTAAAATACACTATGTAAGAAATACTTTGCAGCAAAAGGTACTGATGGCGATTATTGTTGTGGAACAAGATACGCCCCAAAGGGTGTAATGGTTTTTGGGAGTGCACTCTTACACTCTACATTCTTAAAACGGTTGCACCCTTTGGGGTGTATATTTGTCCCACAACAATAATCGTCATCTGCCTTGCTTGCGTTTCCTTTGCTGAAAACTCGGCGCTCGCTACTTTCCTGTCGAGAATGCTGCGTCACCCTGATAACGCGCATGCCGTTCGTGACTGGAAAGTGCCGGGCTCGCAGTGATAAAGAAAGGAAACGCGGGCAACACGGATGGCGATTATTGTTGTGGGACAAGGTAGGCCCCAAAGGGTGCAAATTTTCTAAGAGTGTAAGAAAAGTTTTACACCTTTTGAGTGGTATCTAGCCTCGCAACAATAAACGTCATCTGTCTTGTCCGCATTTCCTTCCTCTAACGCTGCGAGCCCGGTACTTCCCAGTAAAGAACCGCATGGGCGTTATCGGCATGACTTAGCATTGCCGACAGGAAAGTAGCGAGCGCGGCGTTTTCAAGAAAGGAAACGCAAGCAAAGCAGATTATGATTATTGTTGCGTGGCAGATATACACCCCAAAGGGTGTAAACTTAGTTCAGAGCGTAGACCAATGTAGACCCGTTAGGACGTGTCTTGTTCCGCAACAGTAATCTCCATCAGTCATGCCCGCATTCCCTTTCTTTAACGCAGTGGGCTCGGTACTTCCAGGTCACGAACGACATGCGCGTTATGATCATGACAGAGCTTTCTCGACAGGAAAGTAGCGAGTGCAGCGTTTTCAGGAAAGGACACGCTAGCAAGAGAGATGACGATTATTATGGGAAGATAAGCCTGATAGGGTGTAAATTTAAGAGTACAGTTGAGTGTTTCGAAACTAGTCGATGAGCAGGGTGGCCGTTGTATTAGAAAGTTATAGCTCAGCGAGCCAGCGGGCCCAGGGGGCCCGCTGCCTTGCTGATCTACAACTCTCTATTAATCCCTACTCGGGCAGCCGTGCCCGAGTGCGAGCAGACGACAGCCGGTTTCTTCCGGAAGTGCGTAACGCTAATTTAAATTCGCAACGCAGACTTTCACTTTTGGCCGTTTACTAAACTGCGTCACTAACTATGCACAGTAAGAACGGGAAGAAGCGCATTGACCTAGTCGGTTCTTCACATTGAAGTGAGAACGGCGATATGGAGGCTATGGTCCACATCAGAAGTTGTTTGCAGCACTACCGAAGGTATGTGGCGTACACAGGCAATATCCTTGCGCAGCCGAATATAGACCCGGTCGTAAGTGTCAGATTATTGGTGGGATCCGAGCTTTTGTTGTTGCTTGGTACATGATACGTTCCTGCGATACGCGGCATGTTAGGACCTTTCCGCGTGCACGTCAGATACTCCGTGTTTTGCCGTGGCAGTGTGCAGACTACGCCGCGCGGATGAACGTCGAACGTTGATCTGTTGGCGCGTCTACCCCGGTTCGTGTGGTTGGAGCACATGCGGAGAAGGGCCTAAGCTACCTGGTTTCACAGTAACGTATCAGGCAAATTTCTTTCCCCTTTTTTATGGGGTTTAAGAGCCAAAACCACGATCTGATTATGAGGCGCGCCATAGTGGGCGACGTGCGGAAATTTGGACCACCTGGGGTTCTTTAACGTGCACCTAAATCTAACTACACAGGTGTTTTCGCATTTCGCCCCCATGGAAATACGGCCGCCATGGCCGGGATCCATCACGCAAAGCTAAAAAAAAAAGCTCTCTAAAGGGAGTGCACATAGGAAAACGATGAGTCGCATTGCGACACGTTGCCGCGCATTTTTTAATTTTTTTTTGCCTACGTTGCCTCGCTTAAACATTGCAGTGTTCCTGTCATACTCGAAAAGTGTTCCGTTTTTTTTTTCATACGCAAAGCGGGTGGCCGAGTTCCCGCGTGTTCAACTTCGAATCTACGTTTGAACTATGCTTCTACAGCGGAGCTGCCGGAGCCTCGCTGGGTTTCTCTTGACGTGCGCAGCTTCGCCGAGCCGAGGGAGAGAGTGAAAGCAGAGCAGAAAAATAGCACCGCGCAGCCTATAGCGACGCGGCGACGGGTGGGTGGAGCCTATAGGGTTTTTTCTTCTTGCGGTTACGCACACGTGCTGACGTAACGGCTGGTGACAGCCACCTCGAGGACCCCCGAGACGGTCTGCAGGCAGAAGCTCTCGACGTCTTCCGGCTTCTCGAGTCTCCTCATGGCGCGACCGCTGGTGTAGACGACGAGGCGCCGCAGCACGCTCCAGGCCAGCAGAACGCGCGCCTCCTCGCGTGCCAGGCGACTTGTGTCCGACGCGAACACGGCCACGGCAGTCGCGTTGTTCCACAGCACCACCACGTCCTTGCCGTCGAACGCGTCGTCCGTGAATTTCTTGTAAATCCGCACCCACTCCGCTGAGGCGAAAAAAAAAAAAGAAACGACGAGGCCCCCCGGCCATCCGGATGTTAATTGCCACCTTTCGATGGCGAATTGCGATGGATCGCGGACAAACGGGCTAAATGTCGCGTAATTTTCACTCCACGCTTTATAACCATGCGCACGCGTTTGTTTCATTCGTACCATGTGACTTAACTGTCGTCATTTGGGCTTCTTGCAAGCAGTCTATAGGTATACCTGCGTTTGCGCTCTTTGCCAGGAGTTCGATGAGCCATGCCCGTTTATGATCGTCCAGGGTGTTCTTGTTGCTCTTCGTTTGCTTCATGTTAAACGGCGTCTTTTCTTTTTTGAATTGTTTCATTTGTTTTAGCTATATATATATATATGTTGTTTCTCATACCCCCCTCACGCAATACTTCAATTGGAGCCTGTGAGGTATGTGTATAAATAAAAAAATAAATAAATAATGAATAAGTAGATAAATAAATAAATAAATAAATAAATAAATAAATAAATAAATAAATAAATAAATAAATAAATTGAAGGAACCCGCATGCTCTTATGTACCGTGTGTCCGTAATCCTGTACGGTCGGGTAGGAGACTGCACGAAATGCAACGTGTTCTTATGTAAAACAATACGAGCGTATGGAGTTACGGTAGCGGACATTCCGTTTTTACATGCCAAGGGGAGGTAGTGCAAACTCCATTAAAGTTAAGGCGGTACATGATGATGCTCGGCACATCTTATGGTCAGTACTATTATATTACAGTTATTCCTCTTAAGGGAAAGATTCAGCTTGGGATAGCTTGGGATAGGAACGGAGGAATTTTTTTCGAGGCATCCACTGCACCGAATTTCGTGCGGTTTGAACTTAAAAAAGAAAAAGCAAGGTTAATGTCTAGTGAGTGTATCGCAAAGAGATTTCTTACTTAGGCCGTCGAAGTTCTCATAACGGCCGTTGAAACTTGCAAAACTGAGGAACGAAAATGTCAGATTTACAACTCTAACTCAGCTGAGGAAGAATGGTATAATTCTGTAAACTGCACTAAACAATGCACATAAAGTGGACAGTATCAGTGCATTATACACCGCTCTGAAATATACCCCCAAGATGTGACTAAGCGTCATCCAGGGTGTCTTTAAACACTGTTACAAATTCGAGCGAGCTGTAACTTTATACATAGAATTTGCCCGATTTATATGCTCGAACGCGTACAGCTTACATAACTGAGATATCTGTCTTTGGGGCAGAGTTACGGATTTGTAAACTTCGTGCTTCTATTTTTTTAATAATGTTACGGATTTCCGGCAATTTTTTTTGTAGAAAATCCCAGGCCCGACAAAAAAATGTCCGTCTACACTGAGTATAGAATCTAACTTGCTCTCTCGGCTGCAACAAAGTTAAATCAAATTGGTCCAGCGGTTGTGTAACAAAAGCATTTCTGCGTTGTACATAAATTTGAATACGCGGCGCTGTTTGGCACCGAATTAAAGCTTCCCCTGAAGCGTGATGGTGTTGCCCATTGGACAAACCATTGCATCCTTCATGTAAGTTTTACATTTTACAGCGAAGCTAGAGTATATGGCTACCCTGCGACAAAATCTCGGCGGCGAACGGAAAACGCCTTGCGACAAAGCCAACTTTCTCGCGAATGCTCTGTAGCTTTCAGTCTAACGTAGGTATCGTGGAAAAAGAAATACTGAAATTGGCCGCTAGGACGACTCTACGATTTCGCCGAGTTTCATTTACTTGTCATAATTAGTTCAGAGTGTAGTTTTAAACGTTACAGAATGTCCGTCTGCTGTCAATACATGAACATCTACGGAGAGAGTATGGTTACAGAAAACGGCTGCAAATCTTGGTTTATCGAAACTATACCGAAAGAAATTACACGACAATTAACCGCTAAGACGACTCTGTCATTTACTTTTTATTAGTTGCGTGGTTCACAGTGGAAGCTGTATATATTGTGGAATTCCCGTATGCTGTCAATAGACGGACTTCGATCTACGGGAGGGAAAACGGGACAGCTCCATGTTTGTCCGCTAGAATAAAACTCTATTCCTTCCGAGTCTCGTTCCGCTAATGAACTCGGAAGTAAACTCAGTCGCAGGTTACAAACGTGTTTTGTTTCGTGCACTGCTCTCGACTGCACGCTGCGGTCAACACACATCATCGTCGCTCGCGTCGGGGCTCGGCTTAACGGCCACCTGCGTCTTAACAGCGCTCCGTCGCAGCTGAGTCGACAACACTTGCGTGTATAGAGCGTCGTCGTAAAAGAGGGTTTGGCGGTGCATAGCAGCGACCGCAAGGCCGTCATTACTTTCGTGACAAGATGAAGATAAATTGAAGAGACAAGAGACAACAAATGATTGCCAATAGAATCGTAGGGAAGAAGGGGGAGAGGTGGGAGAAGGCAGAGAATGGGTAGAACCGACGCAGTCGCGAAACGAGCGACTCGCCACTCTTCGCTCGCAGTTACCATACAAGGGTGGGGGGGGGGGGGGAGATAGGGAAGGGTAACCTGAGAAGGGAATTGGAAGCTCTACCACCACACACGACAGAGACGTTTCAGTTTAAGGTACGGTACGGCACCGTTTCTGCTTATTACTGAAAAATAAACACCATGCGAATGTCAAACGGACAATTTAGGCAGGGCGTGCAGAAGCAGAGCCGCATTAATTAAAGCGCACCGCAGGGTCTACGTGACGCTACGGAAGTAGTCGCGCGTCAAATGAACAGTTCTGTGCCCGCCGGGATAGCTTTTGTGGCTGTGGGATTGCTCGAGGTCTCGGATTTGATCCCGACCGCGTGCAGCCGCATTTCGAAGAGGGACGAAATTAAAAAAAAAAAAGAAGAACGCTCGAGCACTTACGTTCAGGGACACTGTATAGATCACCACGGAGTCAAAATTAATCCGTAGTCCGCCACTTCAGCGTGCCTCATAATCCGATTATGGTTTTTGGACGTACGGCCCCATAATTCAATTAAAGTTTAGTAATCCCGCCACGACGAGACATGCCATGGTAGGCAATGAATATGTTCGACCCTCTGAGAGGTTATGAACTATGACGCACAACAACGCATCAAGTGAACACCTCCCCCTGCGTGTTGTGTGTACTAGCAGACAGACATCAGTGGCACGCGCAAGATAACATTTAACATCAATCCACTACTCTCGTGTTGGACTAAACGTTGAAGAAATTAAAGATTCGCCGTCAACATCACCGCTAATTATTGCCAATCAAAGCAAACAGTGCAGAAAGCTTCGCTTACATCGACTCCCACAGTGCATCGGATCTGCATTTTTTTTTGTTGTTATTGTTCTAGCGCTCTTTGCGCGCCCTTTATCTTCTCAAGCTACTGTGTTTGGGGGAAACGTTAGCTCTGGTCAAACTACGATGTTTCCTGTATAAATAAATGTACGTGTAATAGATAAACGCTTTTCCGTAAAAAAAAAAAAAAAAGAAGCACGTCAAATTTGTAACGCTGCACCCAAAAGAGATATCGCTGTTTTGTAAACTGCATCAGTGACAGCATCGAAAACGGACGAATTTGATATAACAATATACCGCTTACACGCATTTGTTACAATATTTACAAGAGTATTCGAAATATATTATTCACAAATTAGTGGCACACTTCAGGGGGATGTATATTGCACCAATTTTCTCCGCTTTATATGCTTCTTTTTAAATGTTGTTGTTCTTTAGAATTTTGATGTCATTTTCCATTGCTGAGCTGCACAGTTGTAAACATTACAGTGTCGTGTTAATAAATTTCGCTATTTTCAACGAACTTTATTTAACAACCAACGGCGCAAATAAAACGGAAGGAATACCGCTTGGAACAGACACGTGATTTTAACTTTTTCTGTTAAATGTAACTAACCTCATCAAGTAAACTGCAGTGATTGCCGACAAAATACAATTTCCTCTTTCCTATGTATTTAGATAGCAGCCCTCGAGCTAAAGCTTCCTCTTCAACCTCCAAGTTTGTGCCCCACATTAGAGAACCGTTAGAATGAAATGGCCGTGCAACTTTCGTATAGGCTGCCATTCGTTCAGGTAAAATGCGGCTGTTGACAAGGCGGGTATATATGTATCGTTCGTTTCGTGTGCACATTCTGCAGAACTTGGCACACGTTGCCCCGACGCACCACTAGGGATGGTAGGTTCCGTGAAAATTCCCAGGCGCTCTAGTGGCAGAGTTACTCCCGAGACAGCGTCATTCGGGAGAAGTAAGTCTAGGAAGTCTCCAACTGGATGAAGAGAGAGAAAGAAGAGGCGGGGCTCAACGTCCGGTAGTACACTTGACGAAGGGTCGTAATAAAGCTGGTTTCTCGCGCAATGAATCCCCCCCCCCCCCTCCCAGCCTGAAACTGAACGGGGCCCAGGCCGTTACTTTCAGGCTCTTACATACGACATCGTACCTGCACCCTCAGAATGATTAGTTGGATATACACCCCCCAACTTCCCGCAGTCGTGCTGCAAATGCGGTTACGCATGCTGCTGCTTCGACCACGTGCTCTGGCCGTCACCGTACAACTCGGGCTCCGAACTTCAAGTCCAAGTGGGACGCCTTGCTGGAGGGCTCGGAATTCGCGCACCAACCACAGACCGTCGAGAGGGTCCGCCACACCGCAGAGAGTCACCACCTCCTGGTCCCGTCGTTGGCGGAGCCACCAACTTGATTGGGGAGACGAATCACGTTCCTCAGGACACTTCAGTAATGTTCTTGTCAATGGTCAGGCAATAAAGAATCAGCTACACGTTGGTTGACAAACCACGCGCAATACCACGCCAGAAATTTTAAACGCTGACAGTCTTCGCGTCATCGTAACTCGTAAAGTGTAAACCCCATGCAAGCGATTTTTTGCGCGACAGCGACAAGCGACGCGATGGAGATGGCTGTCGCGTTCGCGCGTCGCCCAGAAGTCAAACTCCAAGCGAGCGACCGCTTCGCGCGACAGCTCTCCACTGTTGCCGGTATTAGGGGATCGAGTTAACGCCAAACCTGGCGTGGCATTTGCTATAATTATTTAGGTTGATTTGTTTGGCTGTACAAAGCAACATAAAATATTTCTGAAAGTCTTGCAATAGGTTTATTTTGTTTACATACCAAAATTTGGTAGTTTGCTCGTTCCGTTTGTATACTGAGAAGCGAGCACATGTGCAAACCGGCAGTACGTCACTAATGTACATCCAGTTCCGGCTGCTTACTATTGGCTAGTCGCTCATAGCACTTCCGGGCGACGAGCGACGAATTCTAGATTTGCAGAACCGAGCGATCGCGCGACAAGACCGAGCGATCTGTTCAAGCGACGGCCAGATCCGTCGCTCGTCGCTGTCGCGCACAAAATCGCTCTCATGGGGTTTAGCCTTGACGCGACATCCGAGGCAAATACCAATCAAGTTAATGTGACAGTTTTTTGCAAGCTGTCCACGTCATTACATAAAGCGTTCGCCGGCGGGAAGAAGTGACGCCAGCACACACACGACAAGCACCGACACCTTGAAGATATATACGCGTTGCCAGCTACCATCTTTCCGTTTATAGCTTTGCAAGTTCCCCTCATCAGTAGAAGGGAGAAAAACGTTTATTTCTTCCCGTCCTGATTTAAAATAAATTGCAGTTTTGGCAATCTTACTGTAATATTCTACAAAACTCACCGATGCTGCCTCTTAATACTACTCTGTCACCGATTTTTGAGAGGGGCTTTGCGTCAAGAATAAAATCTATTGCATGTAGCAGCTTTTCTTTTTCACAAAAAGGCAAATATCTGTAGTACCCCTGTAACACGGCAAATCTAATTTCATTTACAAGGAATGACATTCGGTCATTTGCTTGCTGTCACAAGGGAAAAAAAGTTGTCATATGACATTTTACGCCAAACGAGGTCACAAAGCTCTTTCGCGTTCACTTTGAGACTGAACGCCTATAGTCTCGACGGGAATAACTCATGTTTTTTTCTTATCCGTGTAATTAAAAAAAATGTTTGTTTACTAATTAAGTGCAAGTTTATTAACGCACATGTGGATCGCAACGTTTCGACAAAAAAGCTAGTCTCTCGCTTCAGCGGCTGGACACCGGTGTCGGCCATGTTTGTCCCGGCAGTCCGGTCCTTCGGTGCACTCGTGTGTTTAGGATCTCGTGCCCAAAGCGAAAAAATTGCGTGCAGTAGACCGAAGCAGAAACGTACGTTTTCACAAAAGTATGCAAATACCATTTAGTACATCTATGGCGTCGGGCAAGTTGTTTTTCGTTTGGCTGGGCTAAGTTGACTTGGGGCTCGACTTCGTTTCTGCTGTGCAGTTGCTACCGATTGTCTAAAACGGCCAAACACACATATTAAAGCATTTCTTTTAATATAAAAAGATATTGTTGAACATATACAAAGGCGATGTGTGCAAATTTCGTTACTTTTTTTTTCCCGGAGGTTATCATCATTTTCAGATTACGTTTGTTTTCGCCGTGTGACAGCACACTGGGAAATGAACCTATGTTCACTTATTGTTATTCAATGAAAATGACATTACATTTGTCGTGTGAGAAGCGTTTAAGAGGAAGCTTTACCTCGGGTGCTCCTATCTACATACATGTAAAAGCAGAATTCGTTTTTCTCTGCAACCACTGCACCAAATTTGACGCAATTTGTTGCATTTACAAGAAAAACTTAAAATCTAGTGACTGTTGGTTTCTGATTTTTTATTTAGGTTGTCAATTTTTTATTAAAAATTGGCAGAAATCGAAAATTTTCAAAAAGCGAAACTATCAAGTTTACAACTCTGTAACTCAGCAAAGAAAATTGATAATACAGTTCCGTGAATTGCACCTAATAGCACATCTAAAGCGGACAAAATTGATACGTTACACATGAATGTCAAAAAATATAGTAAAATGGAAATATAGGTTTTGCAGGACCCAATGTAAACAACGTAACAAATTCACGTAAAATGTAAAATGACGTATCGAATTTGTCCGCTTTCAATGATCTGATGGATCTCGTTTATAGAACCGCGATATCTGCTCTTGATGCAGAGTTAAGAATTTATAAACTTCGTGCTTCTATATTTTTCAAACTTTCGAATTTTTGAAAATTTTTTAAACAAAATTCAGGACCTAAATAGAAATTCCGCGACCAACAGTCACTAGAATTTCACTTGCCCTATCAAATGCAACAAATTTCATTAAAATCGGTCCAGGGGTTACCTCAGAAAAACGTTTTTGCGTTTTTACATGTATTTGAATAGACCGCGTCGGAGTTGGGCCCGAGCTAAAGCTTCCTCTTAAGTTAAACTGAAGCAGTTTACAAATACATTTGTGCTAGTAGCGTACAAATATGATTTACCCTACTCGGCTTGTGTAAAATTATTGCAACGTTTGCTAGGGTTTCACAAAAGTATTACTTACAGTTTTGTTGTGTTCTTCAAATCGGTGTATAATGCATCTATATAATTCGCTTCAAATGATTAGTCTGCAGAGTTATAATACATATATTTTGTTCTCTTCAAATGCCTAGTCTACAAAGTTATAATATATATCTATCTTGTTCTCTTCAAATGCCTATAGCCTGCAGAGAAACGCCATTCTTGCTTATTGCTCGGTCAAAGTTGTCAATGCGAGTTTTATTTTGATCAGCATTCCATTTTTTCGCAGCATATTCAAACGAGATTGGCTGTCAAAACGAAATCCTGCTCTCGGCAGTCAGTATATTTTAACTTTTTATTTTAAACGCAACAAGCCCCATGTCAAGTTTGGCGCGCTGTAGACTAGGAACAACATGATTTTCCCCTTACTATGTATTTTAGACGGAAACTTTTGAAGTAGCGCTTCAATTTTACCAAGGTGTCGAACCGATCACGAACACGAGCTGAAAACCGTACTCGAACCGCGGGATGCCAGCCGGAACCGAACACGAAGCCGAACCGATATTCCTAGAACGTGCCCGAACCCAACCCAAGCCTGTCTTAAAACAGAGAGAGAGAGAGAGAAAACAAAATAACGGTTACTATAAGGGCCAGCAGCAGTTCTTGTAGTCTGCAGGGCGAACGAACCATGGAAATTTGAGACTCGTCTGAACGATTCAGGTTCAACAGCACTGCAGGTGTTGCGCATACGACCGAGTTCCTCAACGAACACCCGGAGGAGGTCACTTACGCACAGCACCACCAGACGTTCGTAAGCAGGCTGCGTGTAAGGCAGCCTATCAGTGATGCGCGCCACTGTATAACATTGCCCCTACTCAGCCTTTTTTTAACACTGCACGCTAGTGCAGGCATTTGGGACGTGCTGTTCCTGTTTTTTCATTGCGTTCACTGACACAGCGAAACTGATCTGACCGTATCTACTAATGTAAAGAAGCTTCTTGTTGCCGAGCACAAGCGATGAACTGTTTCATTCGCTTTTTGTTTGCGGGGGGGAGTGCAAATATTCGGTATTCGATTCGGTATTCAAGGGTAATTTTTCCCGTATACTTCGTGTTCTATGCAGTTAGAAAATTTGGCCGTTAGAACACCCCAATAAGTTTCTGTTGGTTTTCCCGTAGTCAGTGTGGATGACGATACAGGGAAGCGAGGAAAAGAGGGAGAGGGAGGACGGACGGGTCCAAGCTCCTCAGGTAATCGTTTTTGCGTGTATGGGTGCTGTGGCTGTACAACATCAGACTTTCATTGATATTTATGCAAAAACACATTGATGTTGGTCTCCCATGTGCTAGAGAGCTCATTTCTTTTACCTCCTGACAACTCTTGAGCATGCGCCTGTGCGGACAAGCCGATAGCACTGTGCTTCATGTCGCCAAAGGGCAAGATAATGTTTACTGTGCCGAACCGGTTCGCGAACCTGTTCAGTACGGGCGGACCGTTGTAATTTTTTTTTCTCCGTACCGGGATTGAACCGGAACAAAATTGGTGCGCGCTGAACCAGTACTCGAGTCTTCTTCTTTTTTTTTTTATTGGACACCCTAATTTTTTTAACCAGTTTGTCCGAGGGCTACCATTTGATCGCGATTAGTGCACGGTTAGTTTCAATTAACTTCAATCCATTGTAATTAAAGAATTAAGCCAGAGTTGCCGAACTCGTACTGTTTATTGAATTGTAATTTAGTTCACATACAAACTTTAACTGGCAGGATATGTCCGCTTTCAGGTGATCGCTCCTCTAGAATTGTAAGATTACAAAAAAAAAAAAGAAGCCGATCCTTGCTGAAATAAAAGGGTAGTGAAATTACATATTCTACATAATTTTCTTCAAAGTCACATAATTTAATATTTGCTTCAAGCACAGAGTTTCGTTTAGGCTGTTGAAGAGGTGAATGCGTCATGGCGTGGTGATACACCGATTTGCTCCTTTTCCCGCCGCGACTGCATTTGGATCCCTGTCGTGACATCACGATAGCATTAATGACGCTAGGTGTGGCATTTCAAGGGCAACGTTATCATCGAAATAAAGTATCTTACGTGTTCCAAAACCTTCGCAATTGCCAAGTGCCGTCTTTCTATGTTCGAGGTTCGCATGGTCGAAATTTTAGAATATATGAGACGTGTAAATTTTAGGCTACCCACTTTTATTTGCGTTAAAGGAAGGTTATGAATGAAGGAATTTATATCCATAGATATACAAGTTTGTGGAGGATATAGGAAAAAAAGTTGCAAAAAGTTGCATCTAAACCCGCGAAGAAGTAATGGGAATCATCTGAGCGCCCTGCATAATTTAATAAAAATATAGCTTTTGTGCAGCCAGTTCCGGTTTTGTTTGTACTCTGTCGCGACGTCATGAGGCAGATGCAATTACCTTGGCGGCAGGACATTGCGCAGTTTCGACACTCACTCCGGCTTGCTCACTTGTCTGCAAAGCTGCTACATCGGCCCTCACAACTACAGTAGCACAAAACGAGCCGGAGGAAGCGCCATGATGCCGCAATATCCTGCTCCCACGTGACCACATTCTGCTTCATGACGTGACGACACAGTCACCTGGTGAGTCACCTGCAGGACTTTGAATAGTGTTGATTTCCTTCCTTCCTTCCTTCGTGAGTAACGAAAGAGAAGTGTTTGTATAAAAGCGATTAAATTACTTTGGGTGCTCTGAGAATTTTGTTAGTGTTTACACCTCTACAACCTTCATTCAAAGCCAAGAAGAAAAAAAGATTAATACACGAAAATGTCATGCCAGTACTCCTTTAGGCGAAAACACAGTGCCCTAAAGAGCAACGTTTAGCATGCTTCCTGCGACCGTCGAAATCAACCTTCTAGCCATCGATTGCTCTATCGACTGAGAGAACACGTGTACGCACAGGCCTTTTCGGCTGCGATGATGCGGCTGGTGAGAGCCGTGAAGTTCCGGTTCGAATCGTAGAACTTCAGGTACTTCTCGTAGTACGCTGCCAAAGCACCGGGGCCACTGTGTTTTTGGTGCGAAGTCCGTATCCAGTCCTTGTCGCCGTCGAATATCTTCATCTGCCAAAGCCACCGAGAGAGAGGGAGGGAGAGAAAGATTACCATTGTAAGAAAAAAATTGTGCCCCACGCACTGTGGGGATTAATGTACGCGAAGCTTTTACGAGCCAGCAAGGAAAAATGGCGCACTATTATAGGACAACAGACGCACTGCAGATTTCAGTGACGTACGCACCCCTCAGCCGTGGACCTTGCAGAAAAAAATCGGAACATTATATATATATATATATATATATATATATATGCTTCACAGAGCCCCAGAACAACGAGGTATACGCGCAGAGTCGAATTTCGGCAACGAACCCCTTCTGCGACTAATATAGTCGAATGTCTTTATATCAAAGTACTGGCAGCCTATAAGATTATTCGTTATGCAGGGCGCTTCGTTGTAAAGGTCACGAACCTCGGAGCCTACAATAGAACCGGGACAGAATCTGCTGCTGCGTCATACATGCCATTTCGTTCTAAAGGCGTGTTTCGTTGCAGAGGCACTCGACTGCACCTTCATTCTCAGCTAGAAGAAGCCCGCGAAAACACTGCCTTTGCTATGCACCATTGAGCGTAGGATTGAGGGCGGGTGCTCTTGTCTTCGTCATTTTGGCATCCAAATTCGCCCCGCGTCTCTGGAGACCGTTCAACCAGGTCGCGCGCGCTATAGCCGCACATGCACTGTCAGCGGGACGGCACGGCGACGCCGACGGCGTCAGTGCATAGCTAATTCACTTCACACTTAGCACTTAGCGCACAACACACACACACACACACACACACACACACACACACACACACACACACACACACACACACACACACACACACACACACACACACACATGTTAAGAGTTTACTTCACTGCGACCAGCACATACTTGCGCACTCTAGCCGCCCATTTCTTTTCGTCCGCACTACGGGGTGTTTCCTGAATGTATAATCTTGCTCTGCACTTTTCTTAATTTAAAGGCCCGATTCGGGATGGTGATGTTGATGATTTATTGGCATCCCCTTCAAAACGGGGCATCTACAAATGGTAACTTAGACTGCTTGAACTAATTAAGTTTTCTCTCTTCGTTAAAACCTCTGTGTGTACACATACCTTGTGTTTTATACGTACATATGGAGGTCTGTTATCTACCGTGTGTAACCTATGCCTCTAGCGGATCCGGTCCTACCAATTTTTCCCCTTCTTTTTCCATTAACAGACAGTTAGCAGGCCACTACGGATGGCACTATAGTTGGTCTGCCGGCGATGGTATTTTCAGTAGTGTAACCTGAATTTGCCATAAAATCGCAACTTCTGTGGCCGACTCCGAATCGGGCAGTTCACCCTTCAAATGTTTGAGCGATAGCGTTAAGAACCCTCTGTCGCAGAAAGTCCGATGTCGGTGTCCAGCGTCGACGCCATTTCGGCACAATATTTTCGAACAACCAATACCCAGGCCCTTCCTGTGGCGCAGGGAAGCTACTGAACCAACTCAATTTCTCAAGCTAACATACGCAGCAAAATCGTAAAGTACCACTTAAACACAACCTACAGATATGATCCCGTCGGCTTGTAATTTGACTATACGAGAAAACATAATCCTGTTACGCGAAAACTCAAAGGAACGCCTTTTCCAGCGTTCTTACCATTAATAGACCAGCCACGGCGTCTGCCATTTGCGCGCGCCGGCGCGTGAGTATCTCAGGGGCCACGGAGCGGCGCGCCCAGTTCCTCGCAATACCTCCACATGGCGGTCGCCTCTGCCGCATTGCAGCTCACGCAAGAAGGTGCATTTCTACCAGAAAGCCCGCTTCGTGAAAAGCGTTCGCAGCCAGCGTTTCCCGTAAACGTTACGGTTACATGCGCTCCAGTTTCCGGGAAACGTGAGAAGCAGTCAGGGATCTTTGAATGCTATCGCGTTCCACTCTTAATGGCGAAGCTTAAGCGTCCTCCATCTTTTTACCATAAGACCACGTGGACGATCGGGCGTGAGAGCATGGGCTGGACTGATGGCCACTTTTGTGGCGTTTTTGGTCCTCAAGCGATCGGGTCGCAAATGGCCGTGAACGCCTATCAAGTGCGTCTGTGCGCTTACGGACGGAACGGCGTGAGCTCCACGTGTGATCAATAAAGTCAGCAAACCTTTATAGTGATCTTTCGCAGCGCCGCCTAAACCGACAGCGGCGACAATCAAGGCCGGGTATGGTACCTGCACTTCGCAACGGCCCATGACGCACGGGTCGTCAGGATCGACGCACATCGGGTCGACGCACATCGGATCGATGTACGTGGTATCGACGCACATCGGATCGACGCACGTTGGATGGACGCACGTGGGATGGACGCACGTGGGATGGACGCACGTTGGATGGACGCCGTGCGATGGACGCACGTCGCACGTCGCGGCGCGATGGGTGAGCGCCAAACGCTTGCATGGTCGCGGCCATCGCGAAATCTCACGTAAACTTTCATTTTAATGGAGCGCACCGCTGAGCAAGAGTCCGTAAACTGTTTTTTTCTGCTGTGTATGGCGGTCTAAAGTACAAACGAAATTCGTTTTACCGTCGCATGCCGTTCGATTTTTCGGACTCCGAATTATTCGGACATTCTCGCGGCAATGCCCGTGTCCGAAAAATCGGTCGGCGACTATAAACGTATCCGTGAACGGCCGCCAGTAGTTGGATTACTTCGCATAGCAGTTTTAGAATGCATTTCGAGTCTTCAGTGATGCTGTAAGAAGCCTGCCTCTTGGAAGGCCCGGACTGAGCAAAAAAATTTGGCAAATTAAGTACGGGTCGTGCAAGAGTAAATACGATAAGAGCTTACATCTAAGAGTTTCTTGCTGCGGGTCGGTCTTCGGATAAAGCTAAACTGGACGAGACTCGGGAAGCCGTATTCCATGGACAACTGTGCCATCTTCTCTAGGACGATGAACTTCGGGTCGGGAGCCATGTTGGAGACATCGAGGCCGATTGGTTTAAGAAACGACCTCAGCGCAGCCGCCTGCGTGCCAGAAAAGTTGTATCCAAAGGCGTCTTCTGACTCAACGAGCAGGGGCACACACACTTCCCATTGCCACTTTAGAGCGAATCTCGTTACTTACGAGGACAACTTTCCGTGGCCGTATACGGAGTTTTAGCTTTGTGTGATACGTGATGTCTGACCGCGATATTGTACAAGCTCTCTGCGCATATACCTCTACGCTTCTCTCCGGAACCGCCGCAGAGGTTACCCGAGATGAACGTTTTCGGGTGCAGGCTGTGCCATCGTCGTGTGCCGTGCTCGAGGGTTGAATCGAATTAGTGATTCAGTGATTTAGAATGGGGCTTTTAGTGAGTTTCGCGTCACTAATTTATCACGAATGCGAATGCTGTGGTGCCATCTGCTAGGTAGATTTTAAAACACCTTCCTGGCTCAGTTTCGTGTCTATGTATGCCTATAGCAGCGTCAAAACGAACAGTTGATCCTAATAACGATAACAGAGCGTCACTAAGCGATGGCTGATTCTATCGTCTGTATCATGCAATAGCTAGGAGAAAGTAGCAAAGGTGAATTCGGATCTGTGTTGGCCTGGGCGCTGCCATTTTTTGTCACGACATCGAAGTTAACCTGCCGTGGTAGTGAGTGGTATAGCGCTCATATGTGCAGTCCCCCTTTACCATCACGTATCACGCCTCCCGAAAGCTCTCTATCGCCACACTATTCGCGAAGTATGGTGCTAAAATATGCTCTTAGAGTTGAACGTGGATAGGGCTGTACTGAGGGCGCTTTATGCGTGGGTGATGGATGCATATAGGTTTATTTGGATAGTAATTTCTCAGCGGCTTATAACGCAGTAGCGTTAAGGTAGCGTGTCGCAGAAAATCCAGCGTCGCCGCCTGGCATCCCACGTCCAGCGTAGGTCGTCGCTTCAGGAGAAATAAGTTTGAACCAAATTCCGAGCCAAGCATACCCAGCCACTCTTCTACCACCAAAGTTGCACATAGCTCGTCTTTCATTCTTCACAAAGTTATTCCTCGAACTTTTGAGGTGCAGCCCAGAAACAAGCGTAATTGAAAAAACAAAAGCACCGACGGCGCATATCACTTATGTCAGCTCTTCTCAGCCTGCAATATTAAAAGTACGAAACAATAACAGGAGATCGACCCAAGCGAGAGCTTGCGTTTCTACCAGACAGCTTTCCTTCGTGCGTAGCGTTCACCGCGAGCGTTTCCTGGTAAACGTTACGGTAAGCGGCAGCTGCCGGGAAGCACGAAAAGCAGGCAGGGACCTTTGAATGCTATCCCGTTCCGCTCTTAAAGGCGAAGTTGAAGCGTCCTCCAAATTTTATTGCAATTATATGGACCCCGCAGGCGCATTTCTGTCGTCGCCGTCGGCGTTGCCGTGAAGTTCTGTATAAGGAAAAGCGTGTGAGCGTGAGCCGGCGAACGGGGTTCAATCTCGCGTGCGCGAGCGAGGAACGCGGCCCGGGTGCGTGCCCTCTCCTGTGGCGCGCGAGGCAGGGGGGTCAGGCAAGGGAGGAGGGGCGTTCTACTCCGGCTACTCTGGCCACTGCCTCTAGGCGGTGCTGCTACTGCTGGGGTGCCTTGATGTCCTCCTCGCCCGCCGCTCCGTACGGAGTGGAGACAACCGCGGCGTTTACTACGGCGTCGCGCACGCGGTTGGCGGACGCCGTAGTAGACGCGTTGCCGGCGCTCGTGTGTCTTGAAAGCGATCTGCGACGCGGCTGAAGTGCGCGCACGCGGGGGGCCTCATCTTCAAAGGAATCTGCGATGTTTGCAGAGTGCCCGTAGGGCTGATAGCTTCGTATGCGCTGTGCTTTCGACGTTTCGTTCGCGTTGAAGCGAGAGACGCACGAAGGTCAATTCGCTCGCCGCCGCCGCCGCGATTCCTCGCTCCGGAATTTTGACTGCGGGTTTCCGCGCTCATCGAGCGAGATGTGTTGATGTTTACCTGTGCGCGCGTTGCACCGTGCTGGTTAATTAGAACACACCGGCTGGCTAGTTGGTTTGAATCCATGATAGAATGTGCAAGCGCGACTGAAGAAGGACATATAAAGAAGCAGACACACAAAGACAACACTGTCTCTGTGCGTTTGTTTGCTTCTACGTCCTCGTTGAGCCACGCTTACGTATTATATCGTTGTTAATTCAATTTGTAAGTTCAAGTTTACAAGTTCATACGGTCGATAAAGCTACTATCCTTAATTCGTACAGCTATCTACTAATTTGCTATCGCAATCGGTTGTTCGCCTTTCGTTCGGAAGTGCGAATATTTTGGGGACGGGGTTGAGGTGAAGGGAATAAATTGGGCCAATTCGATTGTGCTTTGATCACAGAGCTAAAAAAACTGTATGTAGAACATGTGAAGCGGGAGTTTCACGCGCATTGAACAAGAAGTTCGCGCGGGCGCATGTTGTAGTTCCTTTTTCGAGGTTTGCCGTTTTTCGCGCTGAACATTTTTTCTTTTTTGCGAACCTGAAGGCTTTGCGCTAATAATATTTGGGGTTTTACGTGCCAAAACTACTTTCTGATTATGAGGCACGCCGTAGTGGAGGACTCCGGAAATTTTGACCACCTGGGGTTCTTTAACGTGCACCTAAATCTAAGCACACGGGTGTTTTCGCATTTCGCCCCCATCGAAATGCGGCCGCCGTGGCCGGGATTCGATCCCGCGACCTCGTGCTCAGCAGCCCAACACCATAGCCACTGAGCAACCACGGCGGGTTGGCTTTGCGCTGTATGTCTTTACGTACAGGGGGAGGCTATCAAGAAATGCCTCGTACCTCACTGGCAGTACCGTTGTACGCAAGTCGTACGCAAGCTTGGAAGAGACCGGCCGCTTTTTCTATGGAGGTCTGATTCCTTGGAGGCACGTCGATGGTCAGGAGCAGGGCTTTGCTCGCGCTTTTTATGAACACCCCGACCTGCGCGAATGGGAACAGCTGAAGCCGAACACAGCAGCAAACAATAACGAATACTACTACTACTACTACTACTACTACTACTACTACTACTACTACTACTACTACTACTACTACTACTACTTCTACATTAATCAGTCAATTGCCGCGCCCTAAAACAACCCTAACGATCGGCGTGCTGTCGCACGTACAGATTCAAGAAAAGCTATAGGATAAGCGAATAAAAGGAGGTAAATTATAAAAAGGGAGAGCTGAGCCCATTAGGAGCAAACAAAGGTATTAAATCTGAAAGCACAATTATGAAAAGGACAATTTTCATGAAACCGAACGGAAGGTCAGTTCAATAGAAAACGGAATGACTTTTTTTAATGAAACATTTTTATTCGTAAAGATAAACGCTACAATATTGTGATCACGCATTTGGAGGCTTAGCCAATTTGGCTAGTGAGGATATTCTAAAACATACGAAAGGCGAAAGACGATCGAAAAGGCGCACACATCACAAAGTATTTCATAAAAAGTTTGTCGTACACGGATAGTGGTATCATGGATGGCGACGGCGGAAATGCGCCGTCGTCGTCTTAGAATTGATGTCGCAATAAAACATTGGAACGATGTACCGATGTTGCCGATATTGTCGCTGTCGATAATAGCTCTATGTCCTGTGGTAAAACAGGAGCCGCTAGGTGTCGTCACAAGCACGGCTGTTCACTTCTACGTTTCCGGTACGGCGGTATATCGTCGCACTCCGGTGGGTGCTCTGTAAATGGCCTTAAATATCAGAGGAGCTGAAGCTCTCTGTTGATCGACGTCCAATTAATTTGTTCTTCTGCTGGCTACAGGGAACACCTGAGATCGCGAGAAGTGGTTAAGGGACGAGGGCAGATTGGCAATGCGGAGATCACTTACATTTGATAAGACGCTTGTGTAAGGCCCTCTGAAGCTACCGCACACGAAGCCGTAGAAGTCCTCGCATGGCGACAGAGTCCAGTTGAGTGACACGTTCAAGTACTCTGCTGCCAATCGAGGTCCACCCGGATAGATTGTTGCTCGCGGAGCCGTCGGTTGTGGGACAGGAACCGTCGGTTTGGTGGGCACCGTGGACACTGTGGACACTGTGGACGCTGTGGACACTGTGGACACCGTGGGCACTGTGGACACTGTGGACACCGTGGGCACTGTGGACACCGTGGACACCGTGGGCACTGTGGACACCGTGGACACTGTGGGCATCGTGGACACTGTGGGCACCGTGGACACTGTGGGCACCGTGGACACTGTGGGCACCGTGGACACTGTGGGTACCGTGGACATTGTGGGCATCGTGGGTACCGTGAGTACTGTCGGTGTTGTGCGCATGGCCGGTATCGAGAGCACGGTTGGTGGACTTGGGGTGGTGGGTTCTGTTGGTATGGTCAACGCAATGGTAGGGGTCGGTACCGTCGGCGGTGGAACGGTTGGCGGTGCTGGCGTGACCGGAACCGTAGCTGCGGTCGGTGTCGTGGACACCGGGGACAGCACAGTCACCGGTGACTGCGTAGGGGTCGTGGCGCCTGGTGAATCTGGGCTTTTTTCCGTTGACTGGAGGAAGAATTCGGAATGGTAAACATAGAGGCTACGCTAGCTTTCCCGCTGTTTAAAAGAAATAGCGATCTGTATGTATATACATATATTTAAATCACGATATTGTAATCATATTTCGCGAATCTATTTCCACTGCTAAACTTCCATCTGACGAGCGAACGGCAAGCGTCGCTCCTGTAATTGAAGATGGCGATTCTTTGTCGATTACAGACCCATATGACTTACCTCTTCCTGTTGTGAGAAGCTTAAGCACATCATCTAAAATGTCATACCTAAGTGTTTAAACTTAAACCGAAGAGACATAGTTCCCTGTCTGCAGCACACTTTTGGGAAAGGGCCTTCCACAGTCACACAGGTGGCGACGATTGTTCATCCGTTTTCGAGAATCCTGAATTAAGGAGGACCTGTCGGACAAGTGCCTCGAGCGGCCAGTCGCGCGGCAATTTTGCGTACATTTTCGGGCTCCTTTCAATCGCTGCAAAACGCTTTTACGTAGCACGTATTAAGCAACAGAAAGCTGTACGAGGAGTTGTTCATGTCGCTCTAGAATTTTCTCATTGACACTTTTCGCGTAAATGAAATACTTGAGAAGTTGATTATTTCATTAACGTAAGTATGTAATTAGGCGGAGTGAAAAAAAAATAATAATTTGAGTATCCCTCAGCGACGGCAAACAACCTTACCTTGGTTCGGTCCAGCTACGTGGCATTCGCATATATATATTTTTTATAACTCTGGCTAAAGTTAGCCGGAACACTCTGTATATCCACTTGGAATGAACTTCTAGAATGACGCCAGTTTGGACACGAATGCGACATCAAGCTAGCCGTAAGAGTGTACTGTCGTTCCACTTTTCTTTTTTAACAACACGCTCTTTTATGCATTCAAGCAGCAGAGCAACTGGAAGGCTCATGCACTTCGCTCGACGCCTTGGGAAGGTTCTTTCTTCTCACCTCTCCGGAAAGTGACCCACGGATCAAGTGACCATTAATTGAAGGACTAGCGCAAATAACAAGGGAACCCGCCGTGGTTGCTCAGTGGCTATGGTGTTGGGCTGCTGAGCACGAGGTCGCGGGATCGAATCCCGGCCACGGCGGCCGCATTTCGATGGGGGCGAAATGCGAAAACACCCGTGTGCTTAGATTTAGGCGCACGTTAAAGAACCCCAGGTGGTCAAAATTTCCGGAGTCCTCCACTACGGCGTGCCTCATAATCAGAAAGTGGTTTTGGCACGTAAAACCCCAAATATTATTATTATTAAATAACAAGGGACACAGACAGAGAAGACGGCAGGACGAGCGCTAAACATCAGCTGAGGCTTTACTGCGAGAGAAGGTACATATATACATTTCGGTCGTGCATGCGCACACAGGGTTAAATAAGTACAGGCGCAATCTAATCAGAAATGTGACGAACTATTTCGTAAGTACATTTTTTTTCTTTTTTGGACAAGGCAAGTGATGTCGTGCTGACACAGTTATCGCCTTCCCTGTCAATGTGATATGCCTCATAAATCTCTCGCCCCCACCTCGCGCCTCCCCTACCAAGCACACGCGCGGCATCAAACGCAGGCAGGCACCCGCACCGCTTACAATGCTTGGCCAAATGGCCGCCCCCCCCCCGATAATGAATCTACCAGTGTTTGATTATAATAATTATGATAATTTTGATTAGATTGTGCCTGTACTGTTTTAACCCTGTGTGCGCATGCACTACCGAAATGTATAAATGTGCCTTCTCTCGCAGTAAAACATCAGTTGATGTTTAGCGCTCTTCCTGTCGTCTTCTCTGTCTTTGTCCCTGTTATTTGCGCTAGTCCTTTAATTAATGATGACACACTAACTAGCCCAGCTTTCTGCCTGGATCAAGTGACACATGCTCTCTCTGACACGAACCTGTGGAGTGCCTTGCCATTGTATTCGGAGAACCGGATCGACCACCCGAATTTACCAGCGGGCAAGCACCGTTGTCTAGGACAGCTGCAATGCCCTTGGAAGATCCTTAAAGGTTTCAGCCGGTGTCCGGCAAGTCGTGTTCCTCCGTGACTTCAACAGACTGATGTGCTTTTAGTGCTCGCGTGGATACTGCGATTGCGCCGTAGTTGCGACAAATGCGGTATCCCATCGCGACGGTCACAGAGCTGGTCGGTGATCTGGCCTGTTTTATGCAACCACGGCTGTGTTGCATGTTAGCAGTAGGCCCTGCCCACGCTGATAGGTAGTACTTTTTTTGTTCAAGCGCTCGTGATGCTAAACTGTTCAATGCGAGCTGAAAGAGCAACAACAACGCTCAAACAGGTCAGGTGATCACAACTTGCTGCCGTTTGACGACTTACTAATAGCGTGCTGTCGTCCGCCATTACGTCTGTCATTACATTGCTTCGCCTATATAACGTTGAAAAATAATAGTTCGCAAATCCCAATAAATTTGCCCACGCCGACCTTACGGGGCAACAGGCCAGGGACTGGCACCGCACGCAGACTAACGCGCATCCGCTCCTCCAAATATTTAGTAAGATACACCACGCACTGTGTGGGGGATACCTGCACGTTACGTGGGTATCTTCGCGTAACGGGGACGTGTAAACTGCGGCCTCCAAATTCAAATTCGTCCATTACGGCGTGAATGTCAAGGAACAGGCAGCGGGAGGTTCGCCGTGCCAGCGAAGGTCTGGAGAACCGGAGAGCTCATCTGGATAAAGCCCAGCGAGCTGCATATAGACCAGCGAAGCCCTGGCCCGATGGGCCTACCCACCGCCCCAAGCCCCTAAGAGAAAGTTTATGCTACTACTACGGAGTGGGAAACTAATGCGCACGAACGGGTGGCAATTTTTCCTCCAAAATACCAAGCGCGTCTTCACTGTGGAGTGAGTTGGAGTTGCTTTTGCGGCAGAAAACACGATGTAACTGATAACCCTATGCCACAGCGCGCCTCATAATCAGATCACGGTTTGGAGACGTAAAAACCTCAAACTTTAATCAGTAATTTTTTAACCGAATAAATCAAAGTGAAACTTATTTGCAGTTGACCTTGAATAAAAATGTTTCCGCGAAGACGTATAACGCAGTATTTCCGGAGATACGAGATCTGCAACGATTCCGGTACATCGGTGCGGATCGGTTTACAACCAAGGTCACTTTTAGTTAAACGGCCGGTGAGAGTACGTTCGTTTCAAACATCACTTACAGCGCATACAGGGGCAAGGGACCAAAAGAACGACGAAGACAAGCGCTGACTTCCAACTGATTTTTATGTTGAGTGACACGCATATATGCTGAGACAACGAGACAAAAGCGCTCCCCACAAAGCATCAAACCGACATGAGTGTGCATTCAAAATTCAAAGGAACCATGACCGCCGCCTAAGATGAACGCCTAAGGAGAAGTAAGCGCTTGTCTTCGTCGTTCTTTTGGTCCCTTGTCCCTGTATGCGCTGTAAGTGATGTTTGAAACAATGGAATACCAACTAGCCCGTACCCAAATTTTGCGACAGTACCTTGGTGACCGGCGTGCCGACGGGCCAGAGGGAGTAGGTAAGCGCCGCACCCGCCAGGACACCGGGCAGCATGCCCCAGAACCAGGCCAGGACTAGCACCCTGTTTCGCGCCCTCTTCTCTTGCCTGGCCGTCTCTGGATCGTGCGTTCGAATCGCGACCGAAACGCCGGTGAAAGCGCCTGCGGTGGTGCCTGGAACCTGCGCCGGGGTCGCCGCGTCTGTTAAAGGGAAGCTGAAACGGTTTTCAATTTCTATGAATTGCTGAGATTGGGAAGAACAGACCTAATAATTTACGGTTCCGAAATTTTTTTTTTCATTTTGTTAATATAACGGGCGGAAATCGCTTTCTAAATCACCCGCGCGGACACGCCCCCATCGCTTCCCGGAGCGCCGGGTGAGGACGTTGGCAGAGGAGAGAACCGGCGAGAGGACGTCATGGGCGGAGACCGAGCCAACCGAGCTGCGGACCGGCGTGCTAACGTGCTGGCATGCCTCTTTCCGTCCTGCGCTTTACTGAACGACGCTACGAGAGATCTGCCGCCGCCGCTCACGTTTGTTTTGCGATTTTCGTAAACTGTTCTTTCCTTCTGTGCTGCGTGAGTGCCTACAGCCAAGGGCGGCCAACATGCCCTCGTTCTGTGCGGCATTCGGCTGCGCGAACACAGGCGGGTGAGACGATGTGGTGTTTCACAAATTTCCGAAGGAAAAGAAGCTTGCAGCGCAGTGGGTACGTGCGGTGAGGAGAGATAAGTTCGTGCCGACGAAATCAACTGTGCTGTGCTCGGACCATTTCCGCGACAGTGACTATCATCGGAGCTTGACAAAGATGCGGGCAATCGGTATTCCAATTAAATCGGCGCGACTGAAGCCCGGCGTTGTTCCGCGTTGTTCCGCATCACTCTTTTTCCATTGGCTATATCATTTTCACACCTGTGTGTAAACTTCTTGCCTTGTCCAGCCGGTTCGACTCCTTTCTGGGCAAGTGCCACTTCCAGTACTGCCCTGCTGAGGCACACAGTCCTGAATTGTCTTGAACTTGTTACGCACTGCGTGCGCTTCTGTTTTTTCCTAATCTCTTGCACCTCCTGGCAGCGCAAGCAGTTCTCTTCATCTTCCATCAATACGCACCACATGCAGGTGCACCCAGTTTAATGAAAGCGTGATTAGGGCCGCATTGATGCACTGGAGAAATACAAACATTTGCAGCCATTAACGTCTGGTAACACAGTTTTAGCGTAGCCGGATAGCCTTACGACAAATGCGCGAAAACGCGTTGTTGCTAGCGTTGCTATACTCCGTTTCATACATCAGGTGCAACGCTGTGGAGGCTTGAGATACTTCTTGCAGTGGCTGCGTTCGCACTTAGAAGAAGTTCGGTGTTTCTTGACCCGATTTTTCAGAAAGCTTTCCATATATAAGCTCAGTTCGGAATGAAAATAAAAAAAGAATTTACCCATAGAAACCATCCGTGTACTTATACGGCTGCTAACACGTTCTTTTAAAGAAATTTTCTTTTCGGTATTTTTTAATTGCAGCCCGTCGTGGCAGCTTCACGTGCATGCTCGCGCGAGCAAACGCCGCTGGCACGCTGCGAAGCATAGACGGAAACGCGCGCAGTAACAAATTTTGGTGACCGGACTTCGAGCGTAGCTTCCACAGCGATGCACCTGAGGTATCAAATGGAGTGTAGGCTTGCCTATAGTGACATTCGACGTACGGTTCAGTTATCGTGTTTACCACACGGCGGTGCTAAAACTGCCTAATATCTTTATGTCAACACTAGCATGGAGCACGCATACCGATTCTTGATCGAGCCACACTCGCAAAGTCGTCGAACCATAGTATGAATATTGAACATATAATACCTCTGGTCATCTCTGGATGTGTAAGATAAGCAACTTCCATGACTGTACCTCACAGCACTGCATGTGCGCGCTTTGAAACGCGGCACTTATGTTCGCGATCGTGTATCAACGCTGAAAAAACCACGGGACTTTAGACAAGCAGCGGCAAGGTGCTTGACATCGCGGAATTGCACCCTTGTAAATCTAATGAGAAGTTAGTGCTTCGGCACTCTTCCAGCAGCATGTTCCCAGTGACACTTTAGCGCATTTTTTCTCCCGTCATTGCAACGTGTAGCTACATGAAAAAAAAAAAAAACATATGTACCAGCTAAGATTTCCAGCGCGCGAGAAGGTGCACACATCGCTCTCGCTGTTGGCACACTCAATATCGTCGTTCACTCTGTTGCCGCCATCGTTTTCCGTATCGGCTGTGGGTTCAAACATGTACGGGGACAATACAAGCTGTCGGAGACAGCGAGAACGTTCCATCTTGCAACTCAGCTATGAAGCCAGAACAGCAGAACCGCGTGCTACTAGAGAGAAACGAATGGTGCTACGCTCTGAAACGGAGACATGCGGCGGCGCCGACCGGGAAGCCAGAACAGCAGAACCGCGTGCTACTAGAGAGAAACGAATGGTGCTACGCTCTGAAACGGAGACATGCGGCGGCGCCGACCGGCGACAACCGCCAACGACGTCACAGCGGCCCCGACCAATCACGGGCAACGGCGGCGTTCGCGCGATGCCCTGAGGCGCTGGTGCGCGTTTTCTTGGAAAAACAGCCGCTTGCGTTTGTTTCTGCCCTTTTTGAACCAGATATTCGTGTTCAGGGGACTCAAAACTGTAGAATGCCGCAGAGAACTCATTTTTTTCGAAAAGTGTTTCAGCTTCCCTTTAAGCACACACAGCCCGCGAAAAGCTTATGAACTTGCATTTTAGACGACATTTGGGCAGAGTAAGCTGGCAAGAGTAAGACAGCAAAGGAAAAGATAGTTTAGTTCAACGACAACTTCCCGATTAAAGTACACGGGAAACGCCGAAGCGCTCTCATTATACACTGCTGAAGAGATCTTGATTAGCTTTGTTGCCTTTAAGAGGCAAAGTTCTACTGACTGGAGCGAGAATAGGTTTGGTTGCCTGACTCATAGCTTTTCAAAACTGACTCCCCGATTCTGGATCTTTTCCAATTTGCTGATGAGAAACGCTGAAGAGTCCTAGCGAGACTCCTTGGTACCGACAAACACAGCGATGCATAGGCACGGCTCCCACATGAGGAAAGCACGGTTACTTCTTTAAATTATTATGCAAATCCCAGGAACGTATTCATAAGGAATATCTTAAGAGCGTACAGTGTGCGAAAACAAGGCTGAAACACACAAAACATCCGAACTCAATCGCCGAAAGGCTCGGTAGGGGGAGACATCTCTAACCATCAGGGTGTCTTTGACCGCCTGTTAGAGGACCATTCGCGGCGTCGTTCACACGTACCCCTGATGGTTCTTCAGCCGGGGCAGTGGAAGTCAGCGTCGTTGAAACTGAGCTACTCCGGCTTCTTGTTGACGAAGTCGACGTTTCGGCTCCTTTCGTGGAGAACAAGCTCGTCGTTGTTGACGATAACGGGGCCGTCGCCAGCGTTCCCTCCGACGCTTCCGGCCCTGCGCGAGCCTGCACGAGATAGAATATAGAATTTTTTGACGATGATGGTAATAAAGGATGTTTGATGGCGCAAGAGCCAGGTGTGCCCAAAGAGCGCCAACATTAGTTTTCTTTTAAAGCGAATAGGTTTCTTTCGCGCTTTCCCACGTTTTCGTGGTGTGCGGTCGGAGTTCCACCGTTCCACCACGCTTGTATAATGTGAAGACAGTAGCAGCGTAGGGAGAAGGGAAAGGCTGCCTAAGAGGCGGAGGCGGCTGGCAGAATGTAGGTCGCTGGGGATTGGGAAAGGTGCCGGTGTCTCCAGACCTCACTGGTTGGTCGGAGAGGCGCTGACGTCACGCTAGGGGTCAATGAACTTAGCGGTTAGGCGAAAGCGGCGGCTCAGCATGCGGCTGCAACGACTGCGTGGAGAAAAGGCACCGAATATCAAAAAGCGACGCGAGACTAGCTCGGGGCTAACACGTGTGCGGCCATTCCCGACGAGGAACGTTGCGCCAATAACGCGAGTCTGGGTAGCAACGTGTGGGTAGCCATTACTGCGGAGCATAGGGAAGTAACGGTGCGGGAGCAATTTTCACGAATAATCCAATGAATTCAGAGAGGTGTTCGCTTACCTTGACAGTCGTCGTCGATGTTTCCTGCATAACGTGTTTAAAAAATCATTCAACCTATAGTTTTCTATGCCCCGCAAAACAGGCGTTACATGGCCGGTACACTGTAAGGTTTGTTTGGATAGATTCTATTACTGTATTTTTAACTACCGGTCACGGCCGGCCGATCATAATGATTACGTAGGTCGAGCGCCGCTCAACCTACTAACGAAGAGCGAAGAGGAAAAGCAATAGATAACAATCTTTACGTTATGCCAACCGGTATCGTGAAATCAATCACTCGACGAAGATCTTATAGACTGATTAAGCGAATGTAAGCGTGGGGGCATACAAGCTCGCTTGGGCGTGTGGCAGGCCCGCCGATAGAACATAATACTGACCAAGCCACGATAACTGTGAGCGCGCCCGAAATATCTGCGAAGAAGGACGTGTGCAAATACAAAGTGTAGTCATCATAAACTTCGCCGAGACAGAAGACGACGACGGGGGCAAGTCACCTTGTGCTGTCACCTTCATGCGTCGCCCTGACTGCGGGAAAGGATTATTAGGAATGCAGCCAAATAGACTCCCAGTGCATGTCGCTGTAGAGTGTTTAAATATCCCCAAAGCGTCGAGGTATGAAGTAGTAAAGGCAAGGCGCAGAAGACCAGGACTCAAGTAGAAGAACACAAACGACAGGACTGGCGCAGTCCTGTCATTTGTGTTCTTCTTGAGTCCTGGTCTTCTGCTCCTTGCCTTTACTACTTCAAGCATGAACCAACAAACCCAAGCAAGAGTTTTACGTCGAGGTATGCTTGGCGAGCGACTCGCATGTGAAGGAGGTGATTAAAGAGGTATTCCTAGAAGTAATCAACAGTGGTAGACCATTACATATTTCTGGAGGGAACGTTACGATAATGCGATTTGCCCTCGTAGGCTCCTAGTTCATCTTTTATTCTGCCACTCTTCGTCATTTCAAGCACGCGTCTTGCTGTGACTATCTGCCCCGTTTGGAATACTGGTTCTTACGACAGCGTGCTCTTGCATAAGACCCGCGCGAATGGTCAGATGATCGGGTGCGCTTATGCGCAGACCGACGCCGCAAATCTCTTCACTTTACGGCTTGAGAATAAGGCGATTTAGCTGGAAAGCCATCAGTGCACGCCGGAGCAGGATTTGAAGGTAGCTGCCATGGACGCATTATCAACCTTCCTTAACGATACCTTGGCATCACCTAGTAAAAGAGTGACACGGACCTTTTACAAATCTGATCGCTTATCGAGGTGCGAGTGAGAGCCATGTGTAGGTTATCTGCATCGATCAGTGGGGCACTGAAAAACAGGGCTTGCGAACAATACCGCCTGCGATAGCTACTTTCGGCAATCGAGGTTACGGGTAGGCCTGTTCAGCCTAAAGTCTGTGCAGCCTACCTATAGAGCCATTTCTCACATATTGGTTTCTCTATCAACGTTACTCAAATAGCTCGTAGCCTGCGATAGGCTACCTTTCTCGCTAATTAATTTGTCGCTGTCAAGGTTCCTAAAACAAAAGCAGCTTCGCTGAAGGCCTTTATTTTTTAATTGAATGCGATAGCGAGATGAGTGTTGCCCCGAAGGCATTTCATAAAGACGGCGCGATAGGAAGCGCCACCAACTATGCTGCGGCCGTCGCGCCTGGATGGCGCACGAGGTGAGACCGAAGAAAAGCCATCAGCGTTCGCCAGAGGAAGGATTTGGTAGATTTAACGATAGTTCTCCTTAACGATAGTTGTCCGTTCAACTAGGACCAGTGCATGCACCAAGGTGTCGTTTGCACCCAGCTTGCTCACAGCAGGAGCGATGGTTTTCTCTGCACAGCGCTCGCGCCAGCAGAGGAAGCCAGAACGCCGCCCTGCAGCTCTGACAGAGCCGACTGATCGAGCGCAACGTGACCGTGGACCCACTTGGCTTCGTCGCTTTTCGCGTCCAAATGCACTGGGCGTTTGTGAACACCTTCTAGCCCTCCACACGCGGGACGCGCATGCGCCGTCGATACCACGACAGCACGGCGACGACAACGCCGAGAACGGGAACCGCGATGGGGAGCAAGCGCGCCTCGGGCGTCCGTGGAATTGCTATCCCGATAGTGAGCGTGTCACGTCGAAACCGCTGGACACTCATGGAACGAAATTCAGTGTCGGGAGCTGACCGGTGCTTTTTTTTTTCAAGATTGGCTCATTGCGTTGTAATGTGTTTAATAATGATGTACGACATACCGGCGCCGATTCCAAGAATGCCATCCAGGATGCTCCAGAAACCTTTCGCTGACAGGAGTTCGAATCGTTGTGGACCGGTTCGATATTCCTCTTCTTCTTCTTCGGCTTCAACTCGCTTGCAGCGCGCGTCCGCAAGGCAGATTATCTATGGCGCTGGTGCTGGTTAGGCTCTCAATAAATTTTGCGAGAACTCTACACTGAGTACCTGGAGACGAAGGACAAACTAACTGTACAGTCTCAGAATTGGTCTATCCGATGCTGCAAATGTTTGCAATAACATGCGTTCAGTGATTCTGTTAACGCGGATGTTAAAGAAGCCCCATTGTGCATTTTGGGCTCTACGTTTCCGGTATAGGCCAAACAGAACACATCTTCTGAGATTTTCTTCAAGTAATACGCTTGTGATAGGCGATCATTGATGATTGAAATTGGAAGGCTTTGCGCCGGCTTGTCGGATCATGACGTACTTTGTTCCATTCTGATAGTGAAAGTCTGTGGGACTTTCGCTATCAGTATTTCACTATTACTTTTCGGAAATAGAAAGTCGGAATGGCGCCACACGTTGGCACCTATCACGTGACTTCGGCACTAGCTGATTCACCGAGAGGGGGATCTTGTGAGGTCAAGTGGATGTTACGGCAACTCGTCCGTTTTGGCCACGGCGGCCGCATTTCGATGGGGGCGAAATGCGTAAATACCCGTGTACTTAGATTTAGGTGCGCGTTAAAGAACCCCAGGTGGTCGAAATCTCCGGACTCCTCCACTACGGCGTGCCTCATAATCGGAAAGTTGTTTTGGCACGTAAAACCTCATAATTTAATTTTCTCTTTAACTTGAAGCGCTGTATTACGCTCGTCCTGCACCGTTTGTGTGTGCAGGGAGGGTAGTGCAGCGACCACACGCTTAGGAGACGTGAGCGCGGCGCACTTTAATGTCGGTGCCAACCTACTTTGTCAACACTGCGGTCACCCGCAGTTCTAAAAAAAAAAAAAAAAAGAAGAAGGCGCTGTCTTCAGCTATAGAGTTACTTCGAGATGCATTCGAGATGCATCTCGAGATTAACCCGAGATGCATTCAGTTGTCACCGTCTTTTCGACGGTCACGCGCATCGCTGTTGCTTCGTTAGTTCAACCTTCTTGGTTTAGACGGACCCAGGGACCAGGAAAGGGATTCGGTTCGTGGTCAGCCGGTCTATGCACGTGGAACGAGTTGCGGCGCAGAAAACGCCAGTTGCGCTTAGCTTTTCCTTTCACTTCATTATTTCCTCGAGTGACGGCTCGCCGCGACGCTGACAGATCCTCAGAACCATATACCCGTGATATGGGTTAGATAAGGTGAAAAATAAAATAATGCGAGACAGCGTCCATCATCAAACCCTGCAATAACCCTTAAACTCATAGGCAATATGACTGTCGCCCGTTAACTCGTCTGCTCCTTCCCTAAATGTAGAGCTCTTTTCGCGCAAGATTGCCAACTGGAAGTAAGAGTCGCAAGGAGTTGAGAAATTAGCCGATCCACTAAAGGAGAGAGCCAAGGCAACAACCAAACAGGAAGGAAAAGCGAAAATAATCAAATTTAACGGTTGTTTTATGAAAATATTTATGGATCAACATTTTGTTATTTGGAAAGAAAGTAGAACAGAAAAAGGAAGTGAAGAACAGTTCCGTGTGTTCTGAATGACGCTTCTACAGTTATCATACGAGCCACCTAACGTAGCCACTTCTCTGCGGTGCTTATGTAAGTGTTTTTCTAAGCTTCCGCGGTGGGCGTAGTACGTCTAGAACCGCAGCGTCCTGTGCTCTACGCGGTTGTACGGGACTGGCAACCACGCATCGTTACGTAACTTTCCAAATAACGATACGAGTCGGTTGCGGCACTTGGTAGAGCATAAACGAGGGATCCAAAAGAACTGTGATTGTTAGGCAAATATACATTTCTCTATGATTCTTCTAGAGCTAAGTCAATAAGCGCTACTATAGTCGGATTAATATAAGTCTACAGTGAAGCCCGCGCTCTCATAACCGCCAGCCACTGTTCCTCCGCGAGGCTGCAAATAATTCGTACTTCAAACTTTTCCTGTTACCCGTATAAGGCGGTAACCACAATAAAACTATTAGCGCGTAAATTTAAAACTTTTTCTTCGCCTATTATAGTGGAACGGCCAAAGCCTAAGTCTTTATTGAACTGAAATAACATGCAACTATTTATTGTCAAGTTTCACTTCAGTTGGCAGTGAAGTTTCATGAGTAAAACGGGTTCGGCAGTGAAATGAACGGCACCGCAGACTTTTGGAGCGTGAAATGCTCAGACTCCACGCATACGCTTTGTCCATGTCTGTTGCACAGCTCGTTGCTTCCTCTGATGAAAAGACTCTTCAAGAATAGCACACGCTGCGGAGGTATCAATTACGACGCCATTTTGAAAAGGTCGCATGGCGACGATTTTGTTTGCTTCTGTGATTGGTTGGCGAAATAACACGACTCTTCGCGTTCTGTGTGCTTTGGTTGCCAACTGCTATTTTTTTAGTTGTATTCTACTAAACTAATCTTTATTTTAGCCGTGGCTTCTTTACTTGTTCTTAGCTGTATTTCCTGCGCTTCTTTCCTGCGCAAGTCCATTTGACGTAGTTCCTTGTTTGCCAAGTAAAGGAGAGGTGTATCGCACGGGCGTACTTGTAACATTCGCCTTATTTAATTTCTCTTTGGTGGGTTTACGCGTTTTTATGGCGAATGGTGGACGTTATTCACATTTGTATTAGTAAAGGTACCCCCTCCCCTCCGCATTTGCATAGAAGTTACCTTTGGTTGCCCCCCCCCCACCCCCCCACCCCGAACAAAAATATCCTGGGTACGTGCCTGCCCTTCACGCCATCCGCTACTTTTCGATTCATCTAGCATTTAAAAAATTGGAGGACGCTTAAGCTTCGCCTTCAAGAGTGCAACGCGACAGCGTTCCCGTCGACCCGCCAAGGGGTGTAAGACAATGGGCTACGGCGCCGCGACTACGCGCCCCGTATCGGACGCGGTGAGCGTCGAGCAACGCAGCGTTCGGCGCGACAACGAAATGTGCGCCTGAGCAAGCGACGCACGCCTGAGCCTTAAAACAGCTCGTTTCTAAGGCAACACCGCGTTCACTAGAGGCGCTTTTGTACCGCTTTGAAGCATCCAACTCGTTTTTAGCAATGTCGCGTCAACAAGCTACTGGTTGGCGCGTTTAACATTTTTGTGTTGGTTTCTCTGTTTTGTGTTGTCACATTGGAAGTAAAGAAAAAAAAACTCGTGGCTCAGTGGTAACGTCTCCGTCTCACACTCCGGACACCCTGGTTCGATTCCCACCCAGCGCATCTTGCAAGTTGCTTTTTATTCATGAAGTGCCTGCTGGGATTTATCGCTCACGGCCAACGACGCCGACACCGACGCCGACGACACTGGCTTTTCTGCGACACGAGCTCCTTAACGCTGTCGCGTTAAAAAAGACGAAAAAAAAAGCCAGCGAACATTGTGCGCAGTGCCGCCCCGTCTGCGTTCCCAGCGCTCAGTTCGTCTTTCAATTTCGCTCCACGTAGGCCAGGCTTCATTAACGATAAAAACTGCGCAGGAAAGAAGCGCGAGAACGCGCTCGATTCACTGAATCAACCCAAAGTAGATAACCCTTGCCGTACCCTCTTGCAGGAGGCGGGACGTAGCGATGGGCGCACGGTGTAAAAGCTGAGGGGCAACGGCATGGCTTGAGGGGAGGGTAATGCTTAAGCATTCGTACTTGTCCTACTCTAGCGCACTGACACGAAATTCTTGGGAGGAAAGCGTTCCTGGAGCGCACATACCGTCTGTATCTAGACGCACGGCAGAAAGCGCTTCAGGGACCCTTCAACTGTGTTTGTCGCTGACTGTAGCTACGTTTATAGATCGAATATTTAGCCGCGTTGAATGCCCCTAGAAGAAAAAATAAATAAACGGAAATAAAATGACACGGCCAAATAACGGTAGCTCCGCGTATGTGCTTCATACTGGAACCCGCCGCGGCTTATTTCCCGCCCTCCGTGGCGATCGCTGGAGCTGAAGCGTGCTCTTGGCCTGGTAGCGCTACGGCAGTGCCCCTTGTATCTTGGTTGCCCTGAAGTGTCGTTACACAATTCTCAAACGACAGCGAACCGAGGAATAGAAACCCTTTTGCGTGGGGAAACAGTCAATGTATGAATGTATACCGCATGGCTACATCTCGTCCTGTCTTTCTCTCCTTCATCTTTTTCTCCCCCCTGCAGGACTGTAAAATAAAAGTTACTCAATCAATCAATCAATCAATCAATCAATCAATCAATCAATCAATCAATCAATCAATCAAGCAATCAATCCCCCTTCCCCGTGAAGTGCTGTTGAGGTGTCCTCCTGTGAGAAACAGTTACGGCGCTGCACTAATCTCTTCCGTCTCCTTTTTCTAAAATCACTTCACACACACACGGCACCAGCTCGACGTGCGCTTTACAGAACCCTCAGCGAGGAACACTACGTTTTGCCAGGTGTGGCTACTGTTCATCTTCTCTTTCGTGTTGTTTCGAAGTCTGAGTAGGCGCTATAGGCTTTGCATGACCTATGAAATTGTGGCCTTGGTTCGTGAAGTCCCTAGAATGAAACTTCTCGAGCGTGGTATCTGCTTCCGAGGTTTCCAACCACGCAAAGCTTTTGTAGAAGTCATCGCGCATAGTTTCTCGAAGCGACGCGGCACCAGCGATTACACTGGGACCTTTGACGAGTCATGAATAAAAGCCGATGCGCTTGACCCGCAGATCAGATTTTCAACGATCGCCGAGTCTGCTGCCTGTCTCTCTCAAATTGTTTGCCTCAGTATATCGCGAAATGAAAACACGTATACAGCTGCGCTCAAACTTAGCATTAGGAAATAAGAATCGAATCGTCGGTGAATGTTTTTTTGTATGTAGTAATTATTATGTTACGCAGGACAGAGCTGCGCACATGCGCTCAACATACAAAGGTTGCTTAAGCCACTTAGCTGTTAGTTTCATATAACATTCGCATATATATCGGCAATACATACGCCTAGAAAGCGGCCGACCGAACAGCACTCAGCAACTAGGCAGCCGCGAGGAATCCGGGAAAGCAGGCAAAGAACCCTTCGCCTTAAAATTCGGGTTTCCGATGCAGATTGCGTTGCAGATTTTTCGATACGAGCACGCCGCCAGCACGCCGGCCTCCACTGGACCAAACTTATTTTAAGAAATCAATCCACAATTCTTTTTAAATGTTCACCAAAAAGTGAGAAAAGGGAGGGCAAGGGGAAAATCCGGAAATTCTTCTCTTGACAGGGCGATAGGTGAACAGCAGGGCTGAAAAAGACGCAGTGGTCCATGGCAGCACTGGAATCTCCGAGGCAACAGCCGTCGCTCGCCGAGTACATATTAGGATTGCCAGATGGCGCCACAATACCGCATTGCAGCAAGCGATCGGGAAGGCTTTTTTGCACTCCAGTGACGAGGGCAAAATTATCAACAAATTGGCTCTACACCCGTAAGCAAAATTACACCCCTTTGCCACACAACGATAATCGTCATCTGTCTTGTCCGCATTTCCTTTCTTTAACGCGGTGAGCCCGGTACTTCCAAGTCGCGAATGGCATGCGTCTTATCAGCATGACAGAGCATTCTCAACGGGAAAGTAACGAGGGCGGCGTTTTCAAGAAAGGAAACGCAAGCCAGATGACGACTCTTGTTGTGTGGCACATATACACCTCAGTGGGTGCAACTGTTTTTAGAGTGTATCGGTTTCTCTGCAACTATCTATAGTGCAAGAAAGACTATCAATATTATTACTATCGATGTGAGTATTCATATTATTACTGTATTTAGATATGAAACTACCGATAGTGTGACAAAAACCAGCCATTACAGTATTAATATCGATTGTACTGTCGCCAGCATGGCGATCCTTCGCTATTGACAGGGTGGTCAAACTGCGATTCCTGGCTAGCGATATTCTAGCACCAAAAATTTTTAGATAAGTGACAATTACTAACGCTGCAGTTCATGAAATTGCGAACAGCGAGATGTCATCAAGTTTACGTCGCAGTGCTTACGCGTGGCGCGTCGCCTGATGTTACTTTATGGGCAATGCACTATCCAAAGTACTAACGTAATTAGTACGCTCGATTGTACTATATAGGTAGTAAGCTATCGATAGTTTTTTGTACTATCCACGGTTCGATAAAGACTAGAATACGGATAGTGTCACTAGTAGTATCCATAGTTTTGCATCCCTAATTGCACTCCCAATGTTCCGACCAAGTGAAGGACGCAACGGTGCAGACGGACAGAGGAGGGCGATTCCAGCCACAGAGAGGACGACATTAGCCAGCCGGAATCCAGCGTCTCCACCTGCCCCATCCGCCACTTCCTCCGGGACTATTTGGTAGTAATGAGTGCTCGTGAAGGATACACTTCTTTGTAGACTAGATTTGCCCGCGAAAAGGAGCACGCATGAACCCCGACTTGTGAGCTTGCTGGACTTCGCCACGAGCGGCCAACATGCTTAGCCTAATCTCGGAATTCTTTCCTGTTTCATTTACACCCGCTTTTGGGATAGGATGCGCCGAATGACTGACTGAATATATGTGTGTCTGTGAATGACACAAAAGCATCATCATGGCGCGTTGACATGGTATCCGCGTCTTACTAGCGCAGTCTCATCAATGCGCTCCGGAAGGGGCGATTGGTGACCAATGGTGCGGACGTCGGTGCCACAGAGCGCAATCGGCAGACCGGCACTTGGCCCGGCATGGGCTTTCCGCCGTGTAGTCTTTCGCGGATCAGCCTTTAGTTTATTTCGGAGTTGTCGTCCATGGCATGGTCATTCATTGGAAACACGGGCGTTTTCCCGGCTACGTCGGGCCCTACCTTCTTCTCTTCGTTTTCAGTTATTTAAGCCATCTATAGTTAGCCGAATAAGGTGGATCGCTTTATTCGTACGGTTGTCCAGCAGAGAGGGCGTCAAGCACGACGCCTCCCAGCACGGCGCAGCTGTCAGCCCACGTCGTGGCACCTGTCCATGCAGTCGCCGAAACTGTAGAAGCGGTTGTCGTTGCCCCCGGCTCCTCCGTAAGAGAAAGGTCGGCACGTACCCGCGAACTTGTCGTAGAAATACATGGTGCTCACTTCGACGCAGTGGCCCATGTCCAGGGGCAGGTTGCAGGAGGCTCGCTGACCGGACACTGCGCCATGCACGGAATGCCATTGGTTGGCGCGGCTCGTTACTATTTTTCTATTTGTTTATTTATTTAGCAATGTTCTTACAGGCCTCGTAGGAGGCATTGGGTAAGGGGGGCGTTACAATAAGATTAAAAGAATATATAGAGCATATAAAAAAACATAATAAACATACATTATTAATTGACAGTGGAAAAATGTATACATATCTTATACAAGTATTAAAAGCATTGTACAAAATAACAGGGTCTGGAATGTGCATATTAGAAAAAGAAAAACGATACAGTTCCTTTAATAAACAATGAAAAATAATGTTGCCACTCCAGTACAAATACTAAACAATACTAAAAAATACAATAGGCGAAATGAGCTCATAAACAAGAGAGCACATAACTGGAAAAAAAAAGCATTGTGCACTTTATTGAAGTCACTGCTACTTACTTACTGCTAAGTTGAACGCTACTGGCTTACGCTAATGCTACTTGCTTGCGCTGATGTTGCTTCATCTACTACCACTGAGATTACTGTATAAGCGAAAATGTTATTGCCAGTACGAATGTACACTGCAATTACTACCACCACCACCACCACCACCACCACTACTACTACTACTACTACTACTACTACTACTACTGCTACTGTATTTAAGAAAAAAACCAGCCAAGAAAAGACGCACACAGGAAACATACAAGAAGACAGGAAGGAGGCTTTTTCCAGCCTCTTTCCTTTCTTCTTGTATGTTTCCTGTGGTCTTCTTTTTTTCGGCTGTTGTTTTCCTAAATACAATGCGCCAACTAGCCCAACAACATGTTTTACTAGACTACTTCTGCTTCAGAGAAAAGTATACTACTGCCAGGATAACATATCGCAAGAGAAAACATAACGGCAAGTGCTACTGCCTGAGTGCTGCTACTATTAAAAATATACTATTCATCGCTATCAAGGTCACTCGCCGAATTTACGTTTATTGCAAGGCCAAGGACTCTCCTAGCTATCAATTACTACCAGTACATACTACGGATACGTAAAAACGAACGGAATAGTAATTACTATAAGGGAAAGGAAGCGAATTGAATGTCGGATATTACTCGAGCAGTGACTTGGAGTAACGAACAGCCTCGTTTACCAATAATATAAAGCAACGGTCACATTCTAATATTCACCTAATTAGTAGGTTTATGCTTTTAAACAGCGCTTTATGAATCATTCGCAAATACAGTTAAAATAAAGCATTAGGAACGGATAAACACTTTGTTGGCAAAGTCGTAATTATTTGTAGCATGCACTTACACCAATGAGTGCTTGAAAAGAAGCCACGCGAGCGCGTGAGCATTTGCCTATACCTTCGAGACTAAACGGGAAATGCGCGTTGTCTGCGGCAATAGCACTTTTCATCTAGTGGTCGCACCAGAAGGCGCCAACAGTATATTAAATATTGCTGCGATTACGTGTCTGCTGCGATTAAGTCTGAAGAGAGTAGGCAGGGCGCTGCGTCCATATATAGTACCGAATAGTACCCATTTCCGATGTCACTCAAAATTTGAACGCTAATGATCGTGGTAGCGCGTAAAAATAAATAAAGAAAGAAGTCCCGCTCCCAGAGTGACACAGCGTGCTATGCTACCTACCATATATATATACATATATATATATATATATATATATATATATATATATATATATATATATATATATATATATATATATATGTGTGTGTGGGGTTTAACGCGCCAAAGCCACTTTCTGATTGTGAGGAAGGCCGTATTGGAGGACTCTGGAAATTTCGACCACCTGGAGTTCTTTAACGTGCAGCTAAATCTAAGTACACGGGTGTTTTCGCATTTCGCCCCCATCGAAATGCGGCCGCCGTGGCCGGGATTCGAACCCGCGACGTCGTGCTCAGCGCCCCGTCATCCATCACTTATGCTTCAGCACATTGATTCGAGAGTGCGTCCATTCACTTATTCTTGATAACAAGGACGATAGCTTGGGCGGAAGTTTAAGTGTGATGTGGGGTGCCTGTTTGTAGATAACGTGCGATAAACTTATTATACCAGGAAGCGGCTCTGTTTCTTTCATTTATCACTGTGCAGCGAGCGGAACTCACTCTTGCCGGTGTTCCTGCGTTCAAGTAATTTCTTTTGGGATTAGCGATACAACGCTGGCGGATCAGTTATTATTATCTTAATCCTAGAGGAAAGGCTTGCATCGTGGAGGGCCGGCATCACAGACAGGCAGTCCTTGTGCATCAGCGGTCAGTGAATTTGGCCGCACAGATTCATTCTATTCCATAATATGCCACTCGCCGTTCTTGCCGCAAACTACTGCGCAAGTATTCCATCTACCGTTCCACATTTTGGAGCATGAATGGACCACAGGGCATCAAAGATCTCGCAGTTGCATTTCCGACAGCTGATCGCATAGTGGCAGGGCGGAAGCGGCGATGGTTTCACAGTAACGCCCTTTCAACGTAAACAGTGCCGGGCGCGCCGCCGAAAGCGCCATCTCGTTGCTCTAAGAAAAGACTACTCCGCAACAGTTTTGGAGAAGTTAGATAGAAGGCCGGGAGATGGCAGAAGTGTTGCGCGCAGGGCGTTAGATCGTACGTGGCCTCCGCGATCAGCTCCGGCGGCGCCTCGGAGCTGATCCGCCGGAGCAAATCGCAGAGGCCACAGGCCGTACATTGTAGTTGCTAGACAGTGCGAGAGGTGGCAGCAGCGCTCGGGTTGACTCGCACTGGCGGAAAAGAACTAGGAAGCTAACCAGTAAGTATGCCAGACACGAGAACGAAGAAAGACAGAGCATTAAACGACAGGTTAAAAATGCGGAAGGTAAAAATTGGATAAATTCAATGGAAAAGAAGCATAGTGTGGAACTATATCGATACTGGAAACAGCAGATCCGGAAGGAATCGTTTTATGATAACTCAAGATCCAGTGCCCTACTCTTTGATGCTAGATCAGGATGTCTTAGAATACGGAGCTATAAAAAGAAATTTAACGAAGAAGACACATGTACTGTGTGTGCTAAATATGTAGAAACAATGGAACACCTCATGCTAAAATGTGATGGTGTCAAGCCCGATGTCGATGCGGCCACAGCCACCCTTCCTGAGGCCCTAGGGTTCAGAGATAATAATAGTCATCTAAATAAGTATGCGGTGGAAATTAGCAAAAGGCGATAGGAGGATTGGTGGCTCAAAAGCAGAGAGGTGACATAAGGTCAAAAGAGTAGAAAGACGTATTTAAAGAAAATCGAGAAATTCAATAACACACAACATAGAAAAAAAAAATCTGAGCATGTGGCAACTGCCATCATCCCGTTTAAAAGGGGACGCTCCTACCTTCCATCCATCCATCCATCCTGCTGAGGTGGTGGGTTGTGCAGTGTAGAAGGAGAAAGCCGTGAAAAGATACGTGAAACTGTTATTAACAGGGGAAAGTGAAGTGAAGGCGAGTCGCCTATCCTGAAAAGTTGATAAAACGATCAGTGGCCAAAGCCAACAACCCACTGAGCGACGTATCCGTAGCCCGGGGATGTGTATGGGCAAATGCACGAACAATGTGCTTCAATTTCGCTCATGCGGAACAAAGTCGACGGGCCACGTGAAGCGATAAGGGCCAATAGGGTGCGTTCGCCTAGAAAACGTATCGGGCAGAAGCAGAAGTTGCGCCTGTACTGATGGAAGACAGCTGTGAAGAAAGAAAAATGAAAATGAAAGATTTAAAAGACCCTTCACCACCCAGTCAAAAAAAAAAAAAAAAGAAAATAGAGAAGCCATTGAGTCTAGTAGAATTTTTCAATGGGAGGGACCCAGCTGGTTCCAAGTGGACATCATGGGAAGTCCAAGTTCCAGTTGGGCTTGATGAGAAGTGCAGTTGGTTCCGATTGGGCATCAGGAGAAGTCCAGCTGGTTCCAGTTGTACATCACTAGAGCTTGGTATGCCAATTGGTCCCGACTGGACCGAACTGGAAATCACTAGGTCAGTAATGTCGTGAAACAACAAAATAGTTGATAATCATCATAATAAGAATAACACAATTATAATGTAAATTTTCAAGTAAAAGACCATTGTATTTTAGCGTGATTCATGGAAAGGAAGCATTTAGCTTTCTGTCAAGTTGAAAATCTGTCTTGAAATTTTGCAAATTTCTCATGGACCAGTGGCTCTACTTCGTCAGCCAAACTTCTTTAATATATATGGCACCCGACATGTGTCTCTCATGGCGAAGTGGTGAATTTTGGGCATACCAATGAAGAGAATATCCGTAGTGTGTTCATGCATGAGTATGCTTCCCGAAAGGACTCGAAGTATATCCGTGTCATATTAAGCTTAGGGCCCATCTAGTCTTTCATTTTCTTTCCCTTTCTTTTGCTTTTCATGTTGGTCCGAACGAGTCCAATTCAAAGACCTATTTGGTTCAATTGTGTAAAAAAACCAACTTGTCCAATTAGACCTGTTGCATTCTACCATTGGGTGTGCCGAAGCACAATCGGGAATATCCAATTCGTTCCCGTTGGAAATTTCCAACTGGCCTGAGTAAATTTTTTTTTTACTTTTTAGGTCACATGGCAAATTTGGTTATACGCTGGAAGTTGTTACGTGCCTTCTAGGGAGCTTTCTACCACAAGAATTTTTCCAAATTGGTTCATTAAATATCGTTGCTAGAAATAGCAGAGTTGGAGATAAGGCGACACTTTCAGGACAGCGAGCAGTTTAAGTAATTATATTTTGAATCCGCTTGCAGCAGTTCAGTTGTTCGCGGTTTGATGAACGCCCGACAGAACACTTGCTATGCAAGTTACGTGGATACTTAGAGGAGAACCAGAAAACCGGCAAAGGGCAAGCTTGCGCGGTCTGGGGGTCGAACCGGTAGCCAGCACTGTGAAGGAAAAAACCGGCCATGCCGGTGGAAGACCGGTAAGGTGGCAGCGCTACAGCCAGGATAGATGGATAGGGAAAATCAAACTGATTCTGTAGGCGGCGCAGTGTCGCGCATCGTCTCAAAGCACGCCCTCTGTCGATTCAATAACCAACTTGTTGCTATGCGACGTCACGCACACGAGTGGTGTTAAGGATGACAGTTATTCGCGCGTGGCATCCCTGTGTCTGTGGCTTCGCTCTCGCTTCCAGAGAGAAGTGAAGCTGATTTTTTTTTTATTTGCGTTCCAGAACAAAGCAGGTGATTGCAACGCAGCAAAAAGCTCACTGTTGCTGTACGACGTGACGAATGGACTAGTCGGCTCGGTGGGTTAGTTCACGTTGGCACAAAAGAAATAGGCGTGCGTCTGGGGCCTAATAAATTAAACGACTCTGCCACTATATACTAGGCAGGGCAGTGTGATTCTGCGCTAGGAGTCCATGTCACGCATTCCACCGAAGGAGACGTTAAGTTTTGTTGAAGAGTCCCTAAAGAAGTCGATACCGAAACATGTACCTAACTGCCGCTAAGTGCCTGGAATGCTGCAAAGAATGCTTCGCTATATATATAAAAAAAAAAAAAAATCAAGAACAAGTTCGCGCTAAAGGAAACGGACAGTGTCGCCAGCTTTCGCGTGTCCGGAGCGACGACATCCATTCCCGAGTACGTGAATACGCGTACCTGAGCCGACGCCGCAGAGAAAACCGACGAAACACCACAAGCGCCCCAGAGTCATGCTCTTTGCGTTCGACGACGTCCTGGACAACAACTGAACCCCGCGAAGGACAGACAAGGAGCACTCGGTCACGGGCAGGTCGAGTTGGAAAACCTTTCGTTGTAGTCCGCGGAGATTGGCTGCGATTATCTAAATGCTTGGCTCGAACGAGAAAGCACGCGCTGGACGGAATTCGGGGAACGCTCGTAAAACACGGTGAGTTAACTCTCCCATTAACGGTAACTTTTCGGCTCATTGTTCTGCGCACTCTTGCGATGCGTTACGCCAGTGTGAGGTTCAGTACAGCCTCACCTGCTGCGCACGAGAAGAAACCTTGATGAGACTTTGCCGAGAAGAATACCTTTTTTATAGCTCGACCGTGTGCGCGCACTTTTCACCTGTAGCATTTGTTCCGTAATTATATAAAGCCAGCGGAAGATGTGTGATAAATGTAGAACGCCCAAGCAACAGTTAGCGCACCACCTGCTTCAGTGGACCTCTCGATATTGTACATTGAAATAAGCTATTTAGTGGAAACGGGGCCGTGCCCAGGAACTTTTTCGCGAGCGCTTCTACTGCAGGACAACGGCGGGCATTTTGAAAGATTTACATCGGTTTGCGTTCCGGTGCGTGTCCAGTACATTTATCATTTATAAACATGTCATATATATATATATATATATATATATATATATATATATATATATATATATATATATATATATATATATATATATTAACCTCTTGAACGACAGTATAGGGGAAATTGCTTGTGCTTATAAACTGAATTGAAGAAATGATAAATTAATAGAAATGAAAGTGGCTGAAAAACGATTGGCCACAGGTGGCATACGAACTATATAATCATCAGCCTAATCTTAAAGCAAACTGTAATACGAAAACCTCGATCTCCAATTATCCCTGTCTCCCTCTTGCTGATTCGAACTTGCGCCTATACAATGTTACTAATTTCATCACCCCATCTAGTTTTCTGCGTTCCTCCATTGCGCTTCCCTTCCCTTGGCACCCATTCTGTAGCTATAATGGTGCGCCGGTTACGTACCCGACCTTTTACGTTATCTGTCCAGCTTAATTTTTTTTCTTTTAGTGTGAACTGGATGAATACTTTCCCATTTCATTGGGGCGTGCTGAGTTTTCGTCGGGCTTGCATTATGCACCGCTATAGGCGAAGACCTAGCAAACGCAACGGAATATGTCTATTCGTTCATAAGAAATTGAGCAACTATATACCATAGCTGATACGCGCAAGTTTGTAATGAAGTGACCTTCGATTGTCCCAAATAAAGCGGGTAGACCACCGGGGCTAGCTGAAAAATAAAATAAATTACGGGGTTTTATGTGCCAGAACCACGATCTGATTATGAGTCACGCCGTAGTGGGAGATTCCGGAAATTTGGACCTCCTGGGGGTTCTTTAACGTGCACCCAAACCTAAGCACACAGGTGTTTTCGCATTTCGTCCCCATCGATATGCGGCCGCCGTGGCCGGGATTCGATCCCGCGACCTCGTGCTTAGCTAAGGTCGACTACGATAGTTCATTGACCGACGAGCCCGGCTACTGCGAACGTGACGTGTGGCTTTCCCTCAAAACAATGGTTCATTTTGCGAGCAAGATGGTGGACCTTTGTGCAACTCTGCTCTCGTAGAGAGCACATACCTCAATTCTATGTCGGTCGACGCTAGCGTGAGATTATTAACCTCTTGAACAGATGTACAACCCTCTTCCGGCAGAACCGCTGCCTGATTTCCCCTCAGATTGCACAGAGGTGGAATTTAGCAGCTGGTTCAGTTTTGTACCACGTTTTCGAGCATTGAATTACTGTTTCGTTCACAATAAAGTGAAATGGGTGGTACCTGCAGTGACGACGCTCATAAATGGCGATTTTTCTGAAACGGAATAGCGGCGCCATCTGTCTTCGCTACGGGGTAAAGGTACGTTCCACCGTGGCGTTGACGGAAGACACCACCACAGATCAGTGGGTGCCACCCTTGCGTTGTAGCAAAATCGACATTTCTTCAGAACATCGCCGTAGCCGACGCGTGTAGCGGCTTGCGAATCAACCAGGATTTTAATCCTCGCAAGAGTTAAACGAAGTTGAATCCACTCGAAAATGTCACCTCTGTACAAAATGGGAGAGGAGAAGCTGGATAGCGACAGCAACTGCAATACTCCTGTATACCTGGCGCTTCTATTTATGGAAGACTCAATATATATAGGTAATTGTGAATGAAGCTTGTATGATCGACTGCCTTTTAGGTTCTTGTATGCTGCTCTGCATTACATCGCGCCACAATATAGCGGACTGCATAGTTTTGGCAACTCGGTCTCACTGCGTGGCAAGCGCTCTACCATTCGAATAAAAGGAAACAAAACCGCGCCAGCCACCCAGCTCTTGTTCGCCCGACATTCTCAGCTGCACCGGCACCGCAACCACCTGCTTTGTCTTTTGCTGCCGCTCGACGAAGCGCTAGCTGTTGTGTTTATAAAGGAGTGGAACAACCACGTTCTCGGTTTCCTCTCTTCTTGTCGCCCGCAGCGCCACCTAGCGAGCATCTTCCGTCTCATCTGTATACACTGTTCGCATGCAGACGGCTGCTTTTCGCTTGCGAACTTCTGGATAACCGAGAAACTGGATAGTGACGAAACATTCGCAGCGGGCGATAGAGACACGCACCGCGAAGCAAGATGGAAAACAAAAAGCGATAGTAATCGGGTCGGCTGCATCTGTGGGAAGTCGACGAGAGAACGGCGCAGAACTCAACAGAAACAAACACAACGAGTCGTCGGAAACCTGCGAAGAGCGCCCGTAAATTGGACACGGCTCGTTGCCGAGGTGCGAAATAGCGGCACGACCCCCATAGGCTTGTCTGTCCGTCTGCTGTGTGTGTGTGCATCCGTTCGTCTGCTAGTTTGACCCGACGTGCGCGTGTATTCGAGCCGATCCAATCCGATCCATCCATCCATCCATCCGATCACCCATCCATCTGCCCCGCAGCGGCACCGCAGCAACTAGCACCTTCAGAGGCGAAAAAAGGAAAAGAAAGAAAACAAATGAACAAACGGTTGTCGAGAGACAATCTGCGTCTCACTCGGGCCGGTGCTAAGTTGCCGTCGGGAGCTTCAAAACGGGTCGTGCCATAATGCGAGGGAGAGGTCGGGCGGAGAACACGCCGGTGACGTTTGTTGGGGGGGGGGGGGGGTGGTGAAGAAGCGCGGAGGCGTTAGATGCGTTAGAGGCAGCACAAACAACAGCGACAAGCTGCTCGGTCGGCGCAACGCCACCGCTGAGAAACAATCTGCGACTCCTCACAGTCGGGTACCGTAGCATGCACTCACGGCTTGAGCCGTTGAGTGCCCTCGAAGCGCCCTGTGCCGCGCGCCCGAGGGCGGCACTGAGGAGGAGGAGGAGGAGGGCAGCGCGCAGGTGGAGGGAGGAAAGGCGACAGGGCCACCGCCTGCCGTCGATCCGCCGCAGCTTCGGTGATCCATTATCGGGCTGGCGCGTGATTGACACTCGGTCGCGACGTTTAACACCTCAGCTCGAACACCTTTCTGACGGACGAGCGCTTTCGTTCCTTCTGTACGGTGTGTTTCCTTTCTTCTTGCTTTATTTATTTATCCCCCACCCCCACCCCCGCGTCTTTCTGGCGCGAAGTGTAGGCGACATGCATGTAAGAGAACGCGTGTAGCGCTTTACTGTTCGTTGCTTATGGTCGGGGGGTAGGCGGGGAATAGAAGCGAAAGTTTGCAGAAGCGTTGTAGACAGCTACACTACAATGATGGCCTCGGCGGGGTACGTTGCGGAAACGACATCCCTCCGCCATCCAGCTTACCAAGCTTTTTTTTTCCCGTGAGATTATTCGTAAACTTCTATTGCGTTTATTTATTTTCCGGTCGGTTTTGAAGTTCTCGGAGGGAAACACTCTGAAGGTGCTGTGCGCCCCATTTCGATGGCACACAAGACGAAGCGCATGCTGTAGTTTCGTGGCACTGCTTCTGCGACAAACAGACCGACCGTGCCGAGCGTTGTCCACGCGATACCGAGGCAGGCTTCGGCACAAAGACGCAGTAGGTCTTTCACGGAGTGGCCGGCTTGCGAGGCACTTTAAGCGAAGCACCTTCTTTCTTTTTTTTTTTTGGCTCTTTGAAATTTGTAGATACTGGCTGATGCTGTACCACCGAGTGGACAGAAGCCCATGGTCTACTATTGACTACCGCACTACCCACCAGCACACTTATCCACAATCACACTATAGGGCACTGTATACGTCGTGCCTTTATGCAATATAAATGGAGCCGCAATGGTGTCCTGGCTGGTCCTGGTGGTTGTTTTCCAGTGGGGTGGTGCAACCCGAGACAAGAAGGGAAGAAGTTGATGTTTATGCTCTTCAAACGCGGCCAGCTACAGAAGTCACTGAGTATGGAGGTCAGTTGCAGTAGGTCAACATAAGTCAACAAGAAATTTGCACTTCCAGCGTGGCAGAGCCGGTGGCCAGAAAAGGCAGCAGTTTCGTCCGAAAGGCGAAGCATCGATTGCCATATCAAATTAGTGGACGGTTGTACTAAGTAAGGATAGTCGTTTTACCGGCCGTGTAAACTTGGAAACATTCGCTTACTAACTGAATCAGCAATCATTGTGCCAGTGCCCACAAGCAAACGTGAATACATCACGTTCGATGAGCGCGGACACTCGCTGTCAGAACGCTGGTGTGAACAAGCGCGGCAGCAGCAGCGAGCGAAGTGACCTTCGTACGATCTCTCGCTTCCGCGCAAGAGCGGCGAGAACACAGCGCGCTCAAAGGTATGAGCCGTCTGCACACCCCTTTCAAGAGCGCCCGCCCCAGCAAAATACGCACTTGTCGGCGAAGTCAAATCCGCCTCCACCCCTACCGCCTGCCTCCCGGGATGCTTCTCCGCTTTCCTCCATACATCGCGCTCGAGATTGAGCCGCGATCGTCAGTTTCCAGTCCCCCGTCGAGCTTCTTCGTTGCGCTGCGAAGCGTGCTGCATAAAGCAAGCGTAGATTCGCTGGCTCGCAAACGGGAACCGGAACAACGACGCACAGCAGCCATGGGCAGCGAATATCGTTTCTTGCTCTATGCTTTGTTTAGTGCGCACATTCTGGTCTGTTATCTGGGGCACGCCAACAGCCACGACACGAAGAAGGAACTTATATTCACCGGAGACATCGACTTAGGAAAACCAGGAAATCGGTGTTAAGCGACTTTCACTGAAGAAGTCTTCGATGCGCGTATCGTCAGGTGTCACCCTATAAAAAGCCATCACTATATGCCGCGTCGGGAACGGGTGGGGCGATCGACCACGCGGTCGCCATTCAACTCTAGACATTGAAAATTTTTTTCGACGTCTCGTACACCTCGACGCGCGTGCCGCTTCGCACAGTTGTGCCAAATCAACGACAGCACCCATAACAACTGAACGCACTCGAGAAGACGCGCGAGGCACGATTTTGTTGGATGCGTCGTTCTGCATTCGTGACATACGACGCCCGCGAAACCTTGTGAAATCATGTTATAGTTGAACTCGTGTCGGTGTTGACGAGCGCCTGAATTTCTGACGATCCGTAACGTGAGGAAACTGTGTCAGTCCAGGGTATTTACAGGTGCGCCGCGCACAAGAACAATACGCACATGCGTTGATTTCAATACATTTATTGAGCGTTTCTACCGAATTGCAATGGCCGTGGCATTGACATAGAAATTTTCGTCACCTCGTCACATTTGCATAAACATTACATTTGCGTAATTAGCGCTACTTTTCATCAACATTTGCATACGTATCAAGGAAAGCTTCGTTTAACAGGGGTTCACCTATACTCGCGCGTGATCCATCGACATTTTAGTAGTATTTGTTATATGCTTGGTCACTGACAATTTTCCTACTCTTAGCATTTCGTACATACACAACAGCTAAAACACTTAGTAGTGTGTATACTAAGTGCAACAGACGAACGCCGACAGTATATACGCCGAATCGCGGAATCGCCACGTAAGCCACAGTCGCTGAGGCAAGCCCGGGTACTCATAATGTGGCGTCCCTTTCTGAATCCGTCTTGGAATACATTTTGCCATGCAGATTCCTTTTATTTGTCTTGTTCTTCTTCTTTTTCTTGTTTAATGCTTGTTCTCGCCATGACTGCATCGACAGCTCGCGCGACTTTTCTCACTTCTTTTGCTATTTGCTTTGTCTGTCTATCCACTTGTCACCCTGCGCCTTTCACAATGGCGGGTCTTCGCGTGCTCTTCGGCTGGGTGCAGATAGTCGCCTAGCAAGTGCATGGGTGTTGCCAGGTCTGGCTCACCGTCGCCCACCTCCGAACTTCACTCACTGCCACCTCATACGCCACCTGCCCGTCCCCTCGCTCTCCAACCACTTTAACTGTCGCACACCCTGGCTTACCGCATAGCGGCGCTACTATAGCAGGCCACAAACGCCTTGCACTCACGCCCACAGCGCCGATATGGCCGCACGACGCATAGAGACGTCACTGTCACTCGAACGCTCCCGCGAGAGCTAAACGCTCGCACAGGACTCGCGGCTTATGGCTGAGGCGGCTTGGAAAAAAGCCCGGACGCGCGCCCTCCCGCGCGCTGGGAGTGGCGCCACCTACCCACTACTGCCTTTTTTCTCCGCTCGGCGCGCCACGAGCGGGCTGTCAAAAGCGGTCGTCGAGTCGAGGCGCGCCGTCCTCGGAGCGTTTCTTTCTAGCGGTGGGCTCGGCCGCTTGCTTTATCGCAGCGGACGAGTGGGCGTTGTCTTCCGGAAGCGTATAGGCGACGCGTCCACCGTCTTCTAATGCCCTCAAATGAGCCGCTAAAGAGAGAGAGAGAACAGAAACGAAGCGGCGAGGACCACATTTCGCGTTTGACTCGCGCGCGCGCTGCGTGGGACGATGTGTGAGTGCCGCCCGTAGAATTGACGCCCGTTTGAAAAAAAAAAAAAAGCGTATTGTGCACAGCGTGTGTTGGTGCAGCTGTCGCTGACGTGTGTGCGTATGGTACGCCACGTGTCATAGGCACAGAAGAGGCCCCGCTGCGAAGGGCTAGAATGAAAGGGTGGGGTCATTTAAGGCGCATTCTTATGGGGGCGACATGCTTATGGGGGCCTGCCGTCAGGCGTTAGTTAGCTGGCGCTTTCAATAGCAATAATAAGAATAATAATATTTGAGGTTTTACGTGCCAAAACCACTTTCTGACTATGAGGCACGCCGTAGTGGAGGACTCCGGAAGTTTTGACCACCTGGGGTTCTTTAACGTGCACCTAAATCTAAGCACACGGGTGTTTTCGCATTTCGCCCCCATCGAAATGCGGCCGCCGTGGCCGGGATTCGATCCCGCGACCTCGTGCTCAGCAGCTTTCAATAGCAATGCGGACATAGTTAATACATTCCTTTTTTTTAAATTTTAGCAAAGTAAACTATTAGACGATTGGCGCATGCTTGTATCGAGGTCAAAAATAAACGCGTGAACGAAAGCGAATACAAGGACGACAGTAGCACGAGTCTTTGCTCACTTATACGGTTATACCAGCATACAATTCCTTATTCTGGAACTCACGTGAATGTAGCTTCTCTTTTCCTCTTCTTTTTCGAAACGACGTTTAGCAAATCTGTAAGAAACAGCTGTTTTAAGCCTTTCACGATGAATTTCCTGACGAGGGGGAAATCAGCCGCGTCAGAACGGTCAATTTCCATGTAGGTAGTTAATAAAGTTCACTAATCAACTTCTTAATCATACAGCTTAGGCCCCGTTTGGCAATTTCGAAATTGAATCCGGTCAGTGGCGCAGTCACGTCAGCTCAACATAAAGTGCCGCCACGTTTAAGGTATTCGTCCGACAAAGTACGATTAAAGAAATGCGCGGGTGCTCTAGATAGGATCGTAGTGAACTGCTGGAGAGGCGCTTTTGGAGGATGTTTGGATCGCACCGCTGGTACGATCTGTTGGGAACTCGGCGCTGACGCCCGTGGTTGTACCTGGGTCGCAAGCCCCAAGGGTAGCGTTGGCCTGGCGGCCTGGGGTACAACTGGAAGCATCCGAAGGTCCCGGCAAAGCATGAGTCGACTGGTAACAACAAAACAACTTGTTTATTTTAACATCGCAAAGAGTTGGCGGTCAGGTTGACCGAAGTAGAGAGACGGGAGAGCACCTTACTCAACAGAAGAAATCGGAGCCCTCTTTTTGGCGTCCGGGGGCAGCTGTTTTTATACTCTCGCAGTTGAGGGCAAGAAGGAACCCCTCAATAGACGAGCACGTGATTGTACAATGGGCTAATGGTGACGCACACTGTCGTAGCGCTGCCGGTCGGGCACAATGACTGGAATGAGAGGGTGATCCCTGCTTTCGCATCGCCTGGTTCAGGCACAATGACTGGAAGGGGAGGATGACCCCTGCTGTCGCATCGCCTGGTTCAGGCACAATGACTGGAAGGGGAGGATGACCCCTGCTGTCGCATCGCCTGGTTCGGGCACAATGGCACATACACTCACACACGCACATGAAGACACGTGGCATCGGAACATGCCTGGAAACGCCTGGAAACACCTGGCGGGGAGCGTTGCGGCGACGACGAACGGGCCAAAATGTCTGCCGCCCCGCCGCAGTCGCGCCGGCAAAACCGCGTGTCGCAGGCGAAACGCAACAGACCGCCCCGCCGGGGGAAGGAGATCCCGATGGACAGGGGACTGCACCCGCTGTCCGGAGGGATGTCGCTCGATGATGCTCATAACCGAAGTCGGGCGTCCCTCGACGTTTCTTGAGCGCAGCGCACAGAGAAGGCCTCGTTCTCTCGTTCAGGTTCGCACGGGACACTGCAAAGTGACTTCGGGAGAGTTCACATTTTTTGTTCTCGTTCCCGGCAAGCGTTAGAACTACGCTGAAACTCAACCGCTCAGTCAGCAAGCACGGCACAACCCTCACTAAGCCCTGCCAGGCTCTTTCCCCTTTTTATACCACTGCCTAGTTCCTTACAGTAGTCTAGCATCACTCAGAACGCGTCCACAAATTGGAAAATTGCACTAGAAAGCATATCATCACTTTGAAACACTAAACAAAAGCAATATGTTAAAAAAAAATCCTGCCTCAGGAAGAAAAACATCAGTAACCAACAATTTTGAGGCTGATTCCTACGTTAGGGGCTTCGACTTAAGCCATCGGCGTTACCGTTGAGACTCCCCTTTTTGTAACGCACCTCAAAGGAATATTGTTGTAAAGCGAGGCTCCAGCGCAGGAGGCGGCCATTTTTGGGAGAGATGGTCTGCAGCCATTGGAGAGGGCAGTGATCCGTCTCAATGATAAACCTCGAGCCGGCTAGATAGCATGACAATTTCTGAACGGCCCACACGAGACACGCACACTCTTTCTCGGTGGCGCTATACGCCTGCTCACGACTGGTCAGCTTACGACTAGCATACAGGACGGGGTGTTCTACTTCTCCATTTTCCCGTTGGCACAGTACAACGCCCATGCCTCGCTCACTAGCATCGCACTGAACAACGAACCCTTTTGTATAGTCTGGCGATCGTAGCACAGGCTGGCTTGTTAGGGCACTCTTTAGGGCGCTAAAAGCTCTTTCCTTTGTCTCGTCCCAGACGACTGTTTGAGGCTCTGTCTTTCTTAGAGCATCCGTCAGGGGAGCCGCGATATCAGAGTACCTGGGGATGTACCTCTGATAGTAGCCGGCGACACCTAAGAACGACCGAATATCGGTCTTCGTGCGTGGTTGCGGGAAGTCTCGCACAGCGGCCACCTTTATTTCAGAGGGGCGGCGACGACCCTGACCAATCACGTGACCGAGGTAGACAACCTCGGCCTGTGCTAACTGGCACTTAGGAGCCTTGACTGTCAAGCCCGCTTCGCGCAGGCGGGTTAGCACTGCCCGCAAGTGTGTCATATGCTCAGACCAGGATGCGGAGAATATCGCTACGTCGTCTAGATACGGTAAAGCGAATTCTTGCTGTCCCCGCAACACTTTATCCATGAGGCTTGAAAAACAGTATGGCGCGTTCCTCAAACCAAAACTCAACACTTTAGGACGGAATGTTCCCATTGGTGAAATGAACGCCGCATACCTACTAGCCTCTTCTGTAAGTGGAACCTGCCAATAACCCCTGACAAGATCTAGGGTGGAAATAAACTGAGCGCTACTAACTTTCTCAAGGCGCTCCTCGATGTTAGGGATCGGATAAATTTGATCCTTAGTGATGGAATTAAGCCTGCGGTAGTCGACGCAAGGACGAGGTTCCTTGCCCGGTACCTCAACTAAAATCAAAGGGGAGGTATAATCACTCTCACCTGCCTCAATAACACCGAGCTGTAGCATTTTCTTTACCTCAGCCTCCATAATATCGCTCTGGCGGGGTGACACCCGATACGCCTTGGATCGTACTGGCTCTGGGGAGGTAAGTTCTATGTCATGAGTAAGGACAGAAGTCCTACCAGGCCTCTCAGAGAACAGACCTTGAAACTCTTGTAATAGCTGGTGTAGTTCGGTTTTCTGCTCGGGCGACAGCGGTGCTTTACTGATAAGGTCACTAATGACTTGACCGGTGTCTTCCCTGTTCGTCACTGAGCCTAGTCCCGGAAGCTCGACCGGAAGCTCTTCAGGAACGTTTACCATCATGCACACCACTGCTTCCCTTTGTCTATAAGGTTTGAGCAGATTACAGTGGTAAACTTGCTGTGCTTTCCGCTTTCCTGGCAGACTTACCACGTAGTTAACGTCCGACAGTTTCTGAACAATTCGTGCTGGGCCCTCCCACTGCACGTCTAGTTTGTTGTTTAGCGATGTGCGCAATATCATGACCTCATCGCCCACCTCAAAACGACGGGCCCTGGCTGTCCGATCATAATAAACCTTGGCCCTCTGCTGGGCCTTTGTCATTGCTTCACCTGACAACTCCTGTGCCCTTCTTAAGCGTTCGAGCAGCTTAAGTACGTACTCCACCACGACTGGGTCGTCGCCCCTACCTTCCCACGATTCTCGAAGCATGCGAAGCGGAGATCGAAGCGAGCGACCGTACACCAGTTCAGCTGGCGAAAACCCCGTAGCCGCATGCGGCGCGGTCCTTAAAGCAAACATCACCCCAGGCAGACACAGCTCCCAGTCAGTTCGATGTTCAAAACACAACGCTCTCAACACGCGCTTCATGACGGAGTGGAGCTTCTCAACGGAATTCGACTGTGGGTGGTACACTGAGCTGTGTAGCAGCTTTACCCCACACCTTTCGAGAAAAGTTGTCGTCAAAGCGCTAGTAAACACTGTGCCCTGATCTGATTGGATTTCTGCAGGAAAACCAACTCGCGCAAATATGGACAGTAGTGCATTGACTATCTCAACTGAGCTGAGTTCTTTAAGAGGCACTGCTTCAGGGAACTTTGTCGCTGGGCAGATCACAGTCAAAATGTGTCTGTACCCCGTGGCTGTTACCGGCAGAGGTCCCACTGTATCAATAACGAGCCGTCTAAAAGGCTCCGTTATGATAGGTACCAATTTCAACGGCGCCCTTGATTTGTCCCCTGGTTTGCCCACCCGCTGACAAGTGTCACATGTCCTCACGAAATGGTCTGCGTCCCGAAAACACCCTGGCCAATAGTACTCTTGCAAGAGACGGTCCTTAGTTTTCTTAACTCCTAGGTGTCCGGACCACGAACCCCCGTGTGACAAGCGCAACAGATCCTGACGATAGCATTGAGGCACGATCACCTGATCGAACTCCACTCCTCGGCGGTCTAGATACTTCCGGTACAGGACTCCACCTCTTTCCACAAAACGCGCAGTTTTCCTGGCGATACCTTCTTTGACATTGCAGCGTATGTTTTCTAGGCTACCATCCTTCTTTTGCTCGGCTATCAAAGCCGACCGGCTGACTTTTAGCAACCTATCAAGTCCGTTTGACGTAGGCGCGATGAGCAAATCAGTAGATAGCTCTTCTAACTTTCCCGTGTCGGGCGTTTCCTCTCCAGTATCTGGCGCCTTTAACGTTACAGACTCAAGTTTATTCAGTTCGGGCGTGCTCTGAATATCAGCTTGCTGCGCCTCTGATCCTTTTTCGTTGTTTGTTAACGTCGGCCCCGCAACTACCGCCTTTGCAGCGAGCTCCCGAACCTTCGATCTGGTTAAGGCCTGAACACTAGCTTCACCAAACAAAAGCCCCTTCTCGCGCAGGAGGTGATCGGACCTGTTTGAAAATAGGTACGGGTACTGGGGTGGCAGCATAGATGACACTGCCGCCTCCGTCTCAAGCGCTCCGAAAGGTCCTTCAATAAGCACTTTTGCTACCGGCAGACACACGCTATGAGCTTCCACGGCTTGCTTGATCCACGCGCACTCGCCCGTGAACATATGGGGTTCTACGTAAGACGGGTGAACTACATCCATCGTAGCTGCGGAATCGCGAAGCACTCGGCACTCTTTCCCGTTCACGAGGAGGTTTCGCATGTAAGGCTCGAGAAGCTTCATGTTCTCGTCAGTGCTGCCTATTGAAAAAAACACAACTTTTGGTGTTGTTTCCGGACACTGCGCCGAAAAGTGACCCGGCTTCTGGCACGTATAACAAACGCCCGCTCGCCTCATCTCGAACCGCTTTCTGCGTTTGGCTGCCGCCGTCTCTTTACGTCTGGTCGGACTGCTTTCACTCGCATCCGCACTACGCGTGTCCCCCTTTAATCTCATGGGCGTGAACTTCGGCCTCTCAAACTTCGAGCCAAATTCACCCTTTTGACCGTCCTTAGCTCCGCGAGCCCGACGCGTCACAAACTCCTCGGCTAGCTCAGCGGCTTTAGCCACCGTACAAACGTCTGGCCTATCCAAGACCCAGTATCGCACGTTCTCCGGTAACCGACTATAAAACTGTTCTAGCCCGAAGCACTGCAGAACTTTATCGTGGTCACCAAACGCTTTCTCTTCTTTGAGCCACTCCTGCATGTTCGACATAAGCCTATACGCAAACTCTGTATATGACTCACTTCTGCCTTTCTCATTTTCCCGAAACTTCCGACGGAACGCCTCCGCAGACAGCCGGTACTTTTTTAGCAGACTCGATTTTACTTTGTCGAAATCCTCTGCCTCGTCTCTATCCAAGCGAGCGACTACGTCGGCCGCCTCGCCGGGTAACAAAGTGAGCAAGCGCTGTGGCCACGTTTCCCGAGAGAACCCCTGCTTCTCGCACGTTCGCTCAAAGTTAACCAGGAACAAACCAATGTCCTCTCCAAGCTTAAACGGCCGCATCAGGTCAGTCATTTTGAACAATACGCGTTCTCCTGCACCGTGTGCCTGACTTCCATTACGAGCGCGTTCCATCTCTACCTCAAGACGCTTCATTTCCAAAGCGTGTTGACGGTCACGCTCTTGTTGCTCTCGCTCTTTCTGTTCTTTACGTTCACGCTCTTCTTTTTCTTTTGCAGTCTCCCTCTCTTCAATGGTCTCAAGGCATTCCGACAGCTCGTCATCCTCAGCCTCTAACTCAAGAATAGCCTTTAGCAGTTCTGGTTTTCTGAGTTTGTCTGAGACATCCAGACCCAACTCTCTTGCCAGCTCCAACAATTTCGGTTTGCGCAACGACTTCAAATCCATGGCTGCTCTGAATGCTGCTTTCTCTACTTACTATTGTCTTGCCGCAAACTAACCCGGCAGCAACGACAACCACAAATACCAGCTCTGTTTCTGACACTAACAAAAGCCTGGCAAAGCTGAGAAGAAGAAAGTCCCGCACTCACCAAACCTCGCAGCCAAGAGTCCAGCGCAGTCGTTCCGCTGCAGGCAACCAGTCATCACACAGGGCTCGTTGCACTGCTCCCGGATCGTCGTTGAGCTGCTCAGCATACAGTCAACTGCATCTCTTCGCTGCTGGCCTCCGTTGTCGCGATCTCACCGCTGGCAGACAGTTGTTTGAAGTCGGAGGCGATCTCACCGCTGGCAACCAGATGTTTGAAGTCGGAGGCGATCTCACCGCTGCCAACCAGATGTTTGGATCGCACCGCTGGTACGATCTGTTGGGAACTCGGCGCTGACGCCCGTGGTTGTACCTGGGTCGCAAGCCCCAAGGGTAGCGTTGGCCTGGCGGCCTGGGGTACAACTGGAAGCATCCGAAGGTCCCGGCAAAGCATGAGTCGACTGGTAACAACAAAACAACTTGTTTATTTTAACATCGCAAAGAGTTGGCGGTCAGGTTGACCGAAGTAGAGAGACGGGAGAGCACTTTACTCAACAGAAGAAATCGGAGCCCTCTTTTTGGCGTCCGGGGGCAGCTGTTTTTATACTCTCGCAGTTGAGGGCAAGAAGGAACCCCTCAATAGACGAGCACGTGATTGTACAATGGGCTAATGGTGACGCACACTGTCGTAGCGCTGCCGGTCGGGCACAATGACTGGAATGAGAGGGTGATCCCTGCTTTCGCATCGCCTGGTTCAGGCACAATGACTGGAAGGGGAGGATGACCCCTGCTGTCGCATCGCCTGGTTCAGGCACAATGACTGGAAGGGGAGGATGACCCCTGCTGTCGCATCGCCTGGTTCGGGCACAATGGCACATACACTCACACACGCACATGAAGACACGTGGCATCGGAACATGCCTGGAAACGCCTGGAAACACCTGGCGGGGAGCGTTGCGGCGACGACGAACGGGCCAAAATGTCTGCCGCCCCGCCGCAGTCGCGCCGGCAAAACCGCGTGTCGCAGGCGAAACGCAACAAGGAACTGCTGACTGCAAGGACACGCATTCTTTAATTTTATTTATTCATACTGCAGGCCAACATACTGGCCCATGCAGGAGGGGTAATACAGTTGACAAGGTAATAACAATGCAACAAAGATAATAAAAAAATTTATATATAAACAGTGCATGAAAATGATGCATCCCATAGCCTCGTTACAAAAAGTCACAATGCTTCCCTTAGCACAGTAACTACAACAAAATAATCGCAGATTTGAATTTATATGTGGATCAAAACGGTGTGCCAAACAACAATCGGACACTAAACATAACTAAATGCAGTTAATTGTCGCACATTTAGAAAGTGGCGTTAGTCTTAAGGTTTCTGCCACGCAAACGTGACGTCAATGTCGGCGACACGTAGCGTAAAGTGAACAATTAAAAGAGTATCAGTGATTCTTGCTAATTGGCGATTTGTCAGGCAAGTAATCTCCGCCTCCCCTGGTAATACGGGAATTCCTTATAACTGTGAAACTTGGAGGGTTAGCAAGTGAGTTTCAGAAGAAAGCACATATAATAGGGCCACACTGCAAGCAATGGAACGAAACAGTAATGCAGATCCAAACGGACATGTCGGAACCTACGCGAAGTGAAGCTAATAACCCTGCGATACAGGAAGAGAAATTACACGTGCAAACTGTGGTTGCTTGAATGTTCTATCATTGCGCATCCTGATAAATGTAATAAAGCTTTCATTTTGCTTTCAAACGTTTATTTCAGGAGATGCAGAATGTGCCCTGCAGTGGACAACGTGCGCGCCAGCTTTGGTGAGTGTTGGGGCCGAAAGTTTTCTTTCTTTCCTTTTTCTTTTTGCTCCAACAGGCTAAGATCTTGCGTCCACATTAACAAACATAAGCTTGATAAGTTTGGATGCGGCACACGTTACTCTGCGTTATGCAATATGCCAATTTTGCTGGTAACGTGCAAGTACACCTAGCAGTGACGTAGTCGGGAACTTATTTCATGGCGAGTGGCTCGCACTTGACTGAACAGGGTGTGTCTGGGCACTCGTGCGTCGTCGCACATCGAATAATGCCATGTATCCTGATAGACACTAATCTGGGTTGGTGTGGTGGGGGAGGAGGGCAGGGGGAAACAAGGGGGCTCGTGTACGGTGCCCCGACGCCCCGGCTACGCCCCTGATACCTTAAATTTAATGTAATTATATGTCGCTTTGCCCTAGCCGACCAGTGTTTTTACGTATTTGTGACGCGCTATATTTCTGACGGGAAAAATAGCTGATGAAAGGAACATGCTCATCGTCCGCAACTAAACATGATTTGACAGGTGGTGTTTGTTTTGCTGCAGCAGCAGCAGAAGCTGGTTAGTGATTGGATTTTTCCTTGCTGTGAGCTTGCTATGAGCACGAAAAACTCCCGATACAGCTTTCTGCTGCTCCGAATACCTGCAAAATAAAAGTGTTTTGAACCTGAAAAGGACGTACTAAAAAGAGTAAAACGAATGCCAGTACGCCCTTCGGTAAAGTCCTTCTTTTTCGAGCTCCACACCAATACTTTACGTGTGAAACCGTGGCTAGATGAAAAAGGACTTTCCGTGCCTTGGAGCGTCAACTGTTTACTATGCCGGAAACCCGAAGCAGAAGAACACATTTTTCTTGACTGCTGGGACGCTGTGTTCCATTGGGACATCTTACAGAGAACGCTAAAGAAGGACTTGCCGATTGCACCATATGGGATTCGTTTCTTGCCTACTCTAAATGAAGACAAAGTATACCCTATGACATGTTCGTGCTGGTGTCCTTACATAGCTTAGGGAAAACTAGAATGGCCGTGAGACATGCCGAAATAAACGCCCGGTCTTTTAGAGAATACTTCATTGAAAGCATTTGTCATATTAAAGAAATGTGTAATTTGCAAAAAGAAAAACCAACATGGCTCGGTGTGATGACTGAGCTAGCGAATTTCAAGCGTTTTTAACCCTGTGACCGCCAACCAATGGCAGAGATTTTGTCGTGACTGTTGTGTATTGTCGAAATGTCTTGTTTTGTATGTTGCCATCTCGGTAATAAAGAAAAAGAAGTGTTTTTCCGAGCGGGAAAAAAAGCCCGCGAATATACGCGCAAAGTGCCTCGATCGAGCGGCGCCAGTCGCGCGGGAAATTTTTGTTGCCAACTTTCTTGACCTGTTCCTCCATCCGCTGTCCACGCTTTTCAAGTACACATACTTGTGCACTTTGGCTGCCCATTTATTTTCATCCATGTGCTTGAGCCGTCTTTCAAAACTAATTTTGCTCATGCGCTTCTCTGACTTAAAACGAGGCCTAACCCATGTCACCCTGTGCTGCTTCATTTGTGGTTTCACCGTGGGCTCCCGAAGCCAACCGGCCTACCGATTTGGTTCACTTACGACCCCGGCAATATATCCCACAAAATGTAATTTGTAAACGCTGGCGCATCATTGCTCCTTTCCAGATTGCACGCATCACCTAACATTTATTGTGGGCCCAAAGTGTTCTATGTTTTATTATTGCTGCATTCCACTGCCTTTTTATTTTCAGATTCTCTTGGTGGGTGCTTGAGTAAGTCTTCCCTTCGTTTAGGTATACGCCGATGTATTCCTATTGGTTGAATATGGGTATGACTTGCTGTTCAATTGACACCGCGTAATTAGTCGTCTCTTCACTAAAGATCATAACTCCATATTTCTCCGTGTCAAACTTGAGGCCTGGATTTGTCACTGCGTTGCCACATATATTCGCAAGTGTCTGTAAATCTCTTGCATTGTCCGCCAGTCCCACTATGTCATCCGCATACGGCGGTCCGGTGACCTTCCGTTGCACCATTTCTCCACTAGATAAATCAAGACCTAATTCCCTTTTTATTTCCATTCGTCTTTCTATGCCCTTAAAATAAAGCGTGTTAACAGTGGAGACAGAGGACACCCATGCTTCAGTTCTTGATTAATTCCCACCACTTCATTACATTTTCGGCCTTCCCACGCAATTTGTGCTCCGTTGTCTCTATACAGCGTGTTTCAGCGAACACATTCAAAAATCATTAAAAGTTGCCTGTGGCAGATATGACAATTCTAGTTGATGAGGTCGTCTACTCGAAGCGGCGGATAATACTCGTACAAAAAATGGAGATGTAAAATCGGCTAATCAATAAAAAATCACTAATTAACTTTCTGACGAATTACATTATGGCCCATATTGCAAATTGCAAATTATAGCCGTGTAGTTCGCAAGGCGGATCCACTTGGAACGAATTTTTTAGATGACACCAGTTTCAAGATATAAATTCCCGAACTTTGCGGAGAAATGCATTGGCGTTCCAATCACTTGTGTGCTTCAGTGCATGAAACGACGTTTAGTTAACAAATTAACTGGAACGCCAATGCATTTCTCCGCAAAGTTCCGGAATTTATATCTCGAAACTGGTGTCGTCCAGAGAATTCGCTCCAAGCGGATCCGCGTTGCGAAGTACAATGCTAGGATTTGCAAATTTCAATATGGGTCATAAGATAATTAGCTAAAAAGTCAATCAGTGAATTCTTATTAATCAGCCGATTTCGCATTTGAATTTCCTTTTTGCATGTATTGCCCGCCGCTTCTAGTAGACCGACTCATAAACTAGAATTGAGCTATCTGCCATCGGTAACCTTCGAAAGAATTGGAAAGTGTTCGCTGAAACACCCTCTATATATATAGACGCGTCTATACGCTGCTTGTCCTTCACAAAGTGATTCATTCTTGTTGGTTGTGCTCGTGAGCGTCTTGCTGTAGTTCCCCGCTCTGCGCCGAGTCGTTGAGTTGTTTCTGGCGTTTTCCGTGTCGAACCTCGCGCTCTGTATTTCTGCGTTTCCGTTCTTCTTCAGCGAGCGACTGCGGTCGTCTTTGCACCATTATAAGGCGGATGCGACGCTGCCGCGGCGATATCAACTACTCCGGAGCGACACTTGCTCGTGTCCATGCAGCCCGTTGTCAATGTCAACCTCATCGAACATGATCCGGCCGCTATTCATTATGCAATGCTTCATTGATGGTTCGCAGGCTTGTTTAGTGCTTGTTCTTTATTCAAAGGTACGCTGCTATCTGTGTTGTATGGTTGATTTAAATGAATTTGCCCGCTTGCGGGGGTTATCAGCCATTGCATTCGCCTTACGTGACGGGCACGTTTATCGTTGGGTAGGAGGCACTGAAACGCTCGCGCTTTTAAAGAAAGTTCCGACCTTGCCTCCCCCGCCTCTCCACCCATCACGAATGAGCAACGAGAGGAATCCCTCGAGAGTAGCAATCTCTCCACATTGAACTCCAGGCTGTCCAGACGGCCTGGCCACGACATTGCAGCGCGACTTGGTCTCCCGATCCCATCGTGGGCAGAGCCACCGACTTGATATCGGGGAGCCGAATATCTTATAGTTCCTCAGGACTCTGTTAACTAAAGTTCTTGTCCTGTCGTGCCCTGCACGTGCAGCTGAACGTGCCCGACGAAACGCGCGCGCTTTCTCCGAAATGAAAGTGCAGCGCACTTGCGTATGCACGTCCGAGGAAGGCGGACTATACGTGTATCCGTACACCTGTGAACTGCGCGATCGATGGCACGCGCCTTTCCTGCGACCATCCTTGAACCTGACGCGAGATACGAGCTCGCGGGTTCGAGCGGGTGGCGCTGCACACCCGATGCGTTTTCCGTGGCTGCATGCGTAACAGACTATGCGCAATCTAGACGCCGTAACCGCGGCCACCGATCGGAGAGCAGACTCCGTTCCCACGTGGCGAGTGCTTTCCCGTATAGTGCGTTCTCGTCAACGGTGTAATTGACTTGGAACGAAGAAATCGAGGGATTCGAGAGGTCGATGATCGCGGCGCCTATAGCGCGACGCTGCCCAAGGACACTCGATATGCCCCATGTAATACTGTGGACGCCGAAAACGCGCGAAGCGCGAATGACTGTCAACGGCGAAACGCAAAACGTTGTATACGTACACCGTGGTGACGGTGCCCGTTACTGGCAACGGTGAAACGCAAAACGTCGTACACCGTGGTGACCGTGCCCGTTACTTCCAACGTATAAAGCAACAGTGGGGGCAACGCGCGACGTATCGTCTGACAATGACCCGCCACGCTGAGTCAGTGACTCGTGACGTAGATTTTCCTACGAGAATGGACTATAGGGAGCACTAGTGCTTACGGTCTGCGTGTGCTGCAGATGGGGTACACGCGGTTCGGCTGGTCTGGGAATCGTGATTTTATATGCATATGTTTACTCTATAATGTTCCTCCTTGTGACCTGAAACTGGTTCGCGATTTTGCAATTGAATCATTTGCCACAAGACACTCCGTTGCGAATCCAACAAGTCGCAATGGTTTCGAGCGTGAGCTGCGACCTTCGTGGTCGCAGCTCACGCTCGAGTGTTGTTGGGAGTGTCACGAGTGTTGTTGGGAGTTTTAGCCAGCGCCTCCACTCACAGACCTTGGCGGCGGACGTGGAACGTCCATCATGCCGCAGGCGTCACGAGAACGTGATCTTTTTGGGTGAAGGCAACTGGTCAATAAACCCACATATGCTACCTAAAGGCATCAATGTTGCCGGATTCGGGACCCTCGTTGTGTAATCAACGAGAAGAAAGGGGGTTAACCGAGGTGCCCGATTTTTATTACACTCCCAGGGTTCTACTAAGACACATAAATACCCAAGAAAGTGGATGGAAAAACAGCGCCGCGGTAGCTCAATTGGTAGAGCATCGCACGCGAAATGCGAAGGTTGTGGGTTCGGTTCCCACCTGCGGCAAGTTGTTTTTTCATCCACTTTAATTTCCATTAATTTATCGTTTCATTACTTCATTTATTAAGCACAAGTAATTTCCCCTGTGTTGTCCTTGGTGTCAGTGTTTGTTGTCTTCTGACGATATGACTAATAAAAATAGGGCCCCTCGGTTAACCCCCTTTCTTCTCATATATATATATATATATATATATATATATATATATATATATATATATATATATATATATATATATATATATATATATATATATCACTGCAACATTGAATCACAGGATCGTGCAGTGAAACATGTCAAATGGAATCACGTAGGAAGAAATACCAGTATATCACTGCCAGTGTAGTATACCAGTATAGAACGTCAGTGATGCACTGATATTCTTCCTATGGGCTTCTCTTCCTTAACCAACACATAAATATATGGCGGTCCTGCCGAAACGTTAATATAGTTATATTTTGTGCGTTTGCCTTGTATACAGGTGCATAGTTATATAAAAAAATGGACAAAATGCATGCGTCTTTGGTATAACACAGCACTCATAACGCGCAACTGAACGAATGAAAATTAACTCGTAACCTAAGGAAACCAAGGTGAACGTTCACTAATCCACGAGCAGGTAGCTTCACGCTCAGGTGGCTTATGTAACAGGAAGCTAGCTCTGCCAAGAATCCCAGTGCAACAAGGCTGGTGACCCTCTTGCGCAGTGCCTCGGGCAAACGCTTGCAGCAGTACGAGAATATTAGCTCTCCTGTTTCTTGCTCATGCCACACCAACCGATTAACCGAAAAAATTGTAAAGTTGGAATTCTTAAGGAGGGGCCGAGCCCCTCCTTAAGAATTAGAGGGGGCCTGGGACGCTCCCCTCCCCTTGGTTTTAAGCACTCTGTACTTAACAATTAGTATTTCGTCTAGATCCACTGCTTAGTTCAGGTAGATGCTTTTACTGTTACAGTCAGTCACGGGACTGGCATATAGACTATGCGCAAATCGCAAGAAACAAGACCATGGACATCTATGTTGTCTATACGGCAGTCGGGGAGTGGTCCCCTCTGTCTAAATCTCTCCAGCGATTCGGGACAGCTTCATTCGGGGCCCCGAAGCGCGTGGCGCTAATCCCCTCAGCCGCATCCGGAGCTCATGGGCTACAGGCGTCCGCATTAGCATACCGCAGGATCCTCGCACCTCCTTTCATTTCTTATTGCTCTCTCTCTCTCTCCTTCTGCCTTCCCCGCTGTGTACATCGAAGTGTAGCTGGGCCCACCTGTCTTATTCATCCCACACGCGCTTAATACTCCTCGGCTGCCGCAGCTCAAACGGCAGCACGCGTTCTCATCCACGGGAACGTCTACGCATATTGCACACGCCCTCACCCGGCGGCGGGCTTCACCTCGTACCACCGCCACCACCTCGCAGAGGGCGTTCGTAATAGGCTTACGCGGCCGTAGACGTTTTATTGTTATTCCTCCCCAGGTTGGTGCGCCCGATATAAACGCGCAGGGAACGCAGCGCGGGTCCATACCGCACCGACCCTCCTCCCATCTACACCGCGTCCTTCTGCACACTCCTTGCCTCTGCGGGCCTCTACCTACGCAGTGGTTGCGGCGAGATGTAATTACATCCGGGGCACACTACTCGGGGCTTTTCTATCTTCGCCACATCTCGCGCACGCTCGTTCGCGTACATGCCGCCTGTTCCTTGCCGTCTGCTTGCCGCGCGCTCGGAGGTGGCGCGCTCGTTGCGACCCCTGGCGGCCATTGTTTTCCAGCGTCTCTGGAGGCCTTAAGAACCAGAAGGCGTTCGAATGGACCGCACGTCTGCGTGCGTGCGAGTGCGTGAGATCGTCGGTCTTGCGGGGGAGGAGCGGTGGATGGAAGAAGAAGAATCCGCCCCGGTTTACCTCGCGCTGAAAACAAACAAAACAAATGAACAAACAAACAAGAGAAGTGGAAAGGAATACGTACAACAGCAGCTCCTCCCAAATCCGCGATGGGAGGATTTTTTTTCGCAACGCCTCCTCGGGAGATCCGCCGTCGCTCCTTGGAAGGAAGTCGGCGAATCCGGGTTCGCGGCGACCGCTAAGGGGCGCTCGTTTCTTGCGCTAAAGACAAAACAATATGTATTGCGTATTTGGCTAAATCAAGCAGGGTAGGTGACTATTTGTCACCGTCCCGTCTCAAAGGAGGTGCCAGTAAACCATTATCTTCGTCACCAAAACGTACCGGAGCAAATATTCGCAACAAGATGAGGCAAGTACACGTAACGTACATTTTCCAGAAGCGCTTGGATTTACAGTGGATAGAAGCATCAACCGTCCAGCAGACGCGATAAACGAGCGACGTTTACAGTATTGGCGGCAAAAAAGAAGGTGAGAGATTGATTGATACCACCAGATCCGTCAGAGGCACTGGTAGCGATACAAGCTAGACGGAGGAACATTGAGCAAGAAAAAAACAAAGATTGCGGATATTTACAGAAAAATGCTAGAATGAAAGACATGTACAGCATCCCTCACTAAATCAATCAGCCAGGTTACGATTTATCACCGCCCCGTTTCAAAGGCGACGCCAATAAATCACAATCTTGATCATCATCATCGTCATTGTTGGTACCGCGAAACTCGGTGCAATGGTGCACACACTTTCCCGACCTCCTGAAGAGCCCCGAAATACAACCCCGATATATTAATTTCAATCCGCTGACGGGCATTTATACTTCGTGTCCGCGTCTTGGTTGATTTTAAAACGCAGGACGGGCTAGAAAAACTGTCACCTCCGCCAAGAAACACTGCGACCTTGTCAAATAACTGTGGTACAGATTATAGTGTCTTGCAGTGTAATGACGCCGTTACACTTTGACATCGGTAGCCTTGTCAAAGCAGGGAGGCCAAGCTGCGGCTTTTTTTTTTTTTTTACACCGACAGCTGTTACAGGAAATCGTGGCGTCACACATTCCACTGTGTGTATGCTGTGGCTGGCGTGCTACTATATAGGGACGCGCAGTACTGACGATGCGGTGGCAGCGGTAGATAAAATGTTTTTACAAGGTTCAAAACAAATTTAAATTTCTTAATACTGCACATACCATGCCGAAAACTACATACAGGTGTTGTTCCAATGTCCAGCCCGAGGCCTCGTTTGAGCAAAGGGCATCCTATGAGTGTGCTCGGAAACTGTACAAGACGAGAAAAATGGCAATCGCGAATGCTAGACACCGTTCCTTTCGTCAAGTATACTCAAATTCGCTGGTCTAACCCGTTTGAAACGCACGTAAAGGTGATAACTCAGAATGCGTGTTCGACAGAGAATATGGTCACGCTTACGTCTCCGGGCGGTTTCGTTATCGGACCAATGTAAGGAAGATAACCCAAGAAAATTGAATACATTATCAACGCGCGCACCTCAAGGAGACCGCAGCAAAGCACGTCCATGTCAGACAACAGTGTTGGCTGCATATTTGATGTACTCTGCTTATATTCTCAAGGGTAAGAACGTAAATTTGCGGGAACAGCATGCCCATAGGTTTTCGACAACTTACAGTACTAACTTCTAATGCTATAGCACAATATTACGCGTATTTAGCGTCGAAGTGTATATGTCGGCATGCCTCGCTACTGCAGGCCGTGTGCACTGGCGTGCTGCGAGCTTTCGCGGGTAGACTTTCAGATTAGACCTATACTTCATTTTACACGGTTATAGCAAATTACACTTATAGTGTTCGCACTGGTTCGAGAGACCTGTTGTGTGAGAATTATTGCGTCATATTCGCCTCACATATTCGCGCTCGGCTCGCGTGTGCGCTCCGCTGCTGTATGTACTTCCGATAGCTGTTTTCATTTAGCTGCTTGCAGTGGGGATTAACACGGCAAGTTTGGCGAGTTGGTGATTGAACTTGTTCCTATATGGGTGGGCAGCGCAATCCGGGTTTCGTTCGGGTTGCGCCGCCCACCCATAGTTGCATTGTGGCAGCGCTGCCCACCCATAGTTGCATTGTGGCACGTGATTTTGCACGTAAACATCTTATGTGTCGTACGTCCAACCACGCACGAGATCATATTAAATAAAGAAACAAAAGCGGTCGGGGCAAAGTTTCTTTGCGCGAAATCCTCAGAAGCAACGGTGGTCATTCGGCGAGTGCGTGTCTTAGATGGCGCCACAGTACCGCGCCGATTCAGACGTGGACGTTTCACCAAAGCGCGTAGTGTTCGTGCCTTAGTAAACGCACAAGTTCGTCATCGGGCACCGAACGATTGATTAGCGAACGCAGGAGCGTGTTAGTGCCACCGTGTGCAAGCCAAAACTCGAACTTACAGTCCTTTCAGTCGCAGACTGATGCTGAGAGCTTATTCAACTTCAAACATGGAAGGGTTCTTCCGGGTCACGTTATCCCAAACGAGGCGGCTGACCCGTCCGGCCTAAAAGGGTGTGTGAGCGTGTTGCGGTCACGTTGCCCCTCCACGAGGTCCAAGGGAAAACTCCCCAACTAGCGTGACAGGTCATCTTGAACGCGGGAGTGCTAATACTCCTGCAAGTGCAGTTTATCGTTCTACTCACTGTTTAACAAGCCCCCGGCGTAAAGAGCTGCTCCGTGGGAAACGTCTTGAAAGCGGGGGTCTTCTTTGGTACAAATTTCTCGTAAAGAGCCATAACCGGTGAAGAGGCGTGGTTCGGGAGTCGAGAACGCAAAATGCTTCGTGGTCTCGCGAAAGACAATCCTTCAATACGACGTCCACCCCAACCCCTCTCCCTCGCACATCGGAAGCGCTGGAAGCCGGCGCGTTGAGCTAGCGGTGTAAATAAGCAATTGGCCCGCGCGAAAGCAATGAACCCCCAAAGTTGCGTTCCGAGCCGAAAACAACACCCGCGCCGTTCTTTCGTGCGTTCTCCCCTTCTTTCATTTCCCTCTCCTGCTCCCATGGACCGTATCCGTATGCCTTCTGGTTTGGGCATTGCGGTTTTGCTTGTTTCTGTACAGATTGAAAGTTGGTGGCAGTGGTTTGTGCTCGTGTGTGTGTTTGGAGAGGTAAGGAGGGCGAAAGAAATGGGAGTGGAAGAGGAGGCACGTAGGGGGAGCCGGATGCCATGCATAGCGAGCAGCCGACCTCTGGCACCTTTCACCTTTTTCTTGCTTCTGTGTATAGTTTCACATATATGCTTGAAGAGTGCGCGGTCCGTTAACTCTCTCTCTCTCTCTCTCTCTCTCTCTCTCTCTCTCTCTCTTTCTTTCTCTCTCGGGCTGTTCAATTTTCTAGGGCGTCGTTTTCCATCTCCATCGCATTTTTTTTTTTTTTGCCAGTTTAACGGGCGACTTCGCTTTCTAACTGCACGTTTCCCTACCGCTCCACTATCGCACACGATGCAGCCAGAGTCTCCTAGCAACAGGCAACTCGAACCATCCATTTCTTCTGACCCACGAGCGTACCCTTCTGCGGGTTTCGAAAGCTCCGCCCCCCCCTGTATCTCGCAACGAAGAACGCCGAAACCACCGTGTTCAATTCCGCCGTATAACTTATTGCGATTGCCAGGCTCGTTTTCCCGGTTGCGAGAATCGGAGTTGGTTCTCGCTTTCCTTAAATGCTCGCCCCAGCACGCCCCCCCCCCCTCCCGTACTTTTCTATTTAATTTCGCAATTTGCCTGTCCCGTAACACGCTGCTCGTCTCACCTGTGCACAGCGGGCCGAAGAAGTGATTCTGCGCAGAGGTCGACCGAAGAATGCGGCGAGGTGAAGATGGATGACCTTAAGTTTTGGTCAAAAGTCTGCGGCAATCCGACCGCGTGCCGTACACACCTAGAGAAATTGGCCGCTGGCATTTTGATGTAGCGCTCCTTTGCGGGTCAACGTTTGTGAAAGAAGGAAAAGGGCGACCGACTAGTTATGTTACTGTGTACGCCACTAACACACACACACACACACACACACACACACACACACAGATATATATATATATATATATATATATATATATATATATATATATATATATATACACGCTTTTACCTTGTTCTCGTTTTCCTCAACTACGTTTATTTTGTCTTTTTCGTCTGTCCTGTGTATGTGCTTTTTTTACACGTTTTATATGTAAAAAATAGCGTTGGGTGTATGTACATCCACCCTGCTCCATCACCTGCTACTTTCATTATCACGCCAGTGGCGTGCTACAGGGGTAAGAATGGTGTACATCAGGAAAAAAAAAAAAAGAAACCCTGCAGGTCTCGAGAAAGCTTTCTCGCTCGCTTAAGTGGAGTACAGTGACTCCCTGCCTTTCCTACATTACACCGCCTCTCCTCAAAGAAAACAACAGCACAACTTAAATGCGCGCTAAACAGAAGAACACTTTGTTTTTGAGCTGTATTAGTAAATTATCCTACTGCAATATAAAAACGATCATTCTTGTTTTGATAATAGGCTTTAAGCCATGCTGAGGAGTTGCACAAACAAAAGACGTTGGTGGCGCCGCCTGGAAGTAATTACCGCGTCAGCTTGCCGTGACGAAATGCAATGTTACGGGCCTATAGTCAGCTAATTTTGTTGGTAAACAGGGACCACATTGTATTCTAGAAGAGCCAAGGACTGAACTTATGATGCTTCAAGAACGTTCACTAATACACGAAGGGCTAAATGCGGAGAAGGAAGACGCTTTGAAATCTGTGACGTTACACTGACGAACACGCTCTGGAGATTCGGCGCGAAATCCAATAAGGAAGACGAAGGTGCGTGAATCGCTTGGTGCAGGCGGCCTTGCGAAAAGTTGCCGGCAATCCCTTCGCCAGGACATATCGAACGCGATACCGTCAGTTACGCTTCAAGGTCCGTCTAACAACACCAGGTATCAAAAACCAGTTGACACGGAGTCCAATACACGTTGGGCGTTTCCAAAACCACCCCGACCCACGCGCCTCGCCACTCACTTGCTCAAACCTGTGTCACGGAGGAACATTGGGAAGAGCTGGAGCACGGCTTCCCTAAATATCCAACGTACTCGTGGCAACAAAACAGCACTTCTTTCATTTGAGTGTGGTGCCGCCTATGCACCTCAGCTCATCTATATGCTGCTTAAGAATTACAGAAAGTCCGATTTGCCATCGTGTTCCAGTCTGTTATACCTTCCCGCATCGGCGTAGCAAGCAACAAGGGCCGCTGAGAGTCTAGCACGCAAAGCGCTCTACACTTCAAGCCAAAGAAGAAGGCTCGGCCACAGGGCGCAAGAAAGAAGCACGAAGAAGGCCACCTTAAGCAACTTGCGATCGTTGTGCACTCCGCGGCATCAACCTTGTGCGATTAAGAGACCTAACAGAACTGGTGCCGCGCTCTCCTACATCGCATCCGTATATACAGGGTCAGCTCCAGCTTGACGGTGTGCAGGACGGCATCATCGTGGTGCGTGCACTGTGAAGCTCGTCGTGACATTGACCATTAAACGCTAAAGTGTCCCGAACTTGAAGCAGAACGTAGGATATCAACACACGAAGTATAAACAAGAAAAATAACCAAAATAAGGTTTCGAAATAATAATTGATCAATTCGGAGAGATCTAGCGTATGCCACTCAATAGATTGGCATACGCTCTGAGGAGCGTATGTCCCTCTACCTCTGACGAATAAAAATGAGCATGTCTGAACCGTGTCACAAGGAGTTTAGGCGACGTGAGAACGTAATCAAACATGATTTGCATGTTTTGGACCCGCCAGGACGAGCGTTGACGTCAGTGGGCGTTATAAAAATAACGGCCGCGGCGCGACGACAAACACGGTTGCCGGTGAACACGTGCCAAAGCGACGAAAGCCGCGAACGGAACCGCTTGCCAACGCGGAGGGCCCGCTATATGCAATCCGTGCCGTATGCATGCAGATATATGCGTGCCTTGCGCAACGCGGAAGCGCTGCTCTGGCACCCACGATGTGCGAGGGAGGACCGGCATGTCGGTTTCTGAAGAGCGCGCCTGGGCTTGCTTGTATACACTTCCTCTGTGGTCAGTCTTCGATGCGCGGAATACCCGCATTTACTCGAGCCTAAGCCTCGCCTTCCCAGTTGAGACACCTCAGTGCACGTGTTCGCGGTCTGTTTTCAGTATACACTGTGAAATAATTTGCACTTCAAAGAAACGAGGTGTAAATGTGTGTATTACTCGCATCCTTACTCCCTCTCTAAAATAATTTACACCCTTATAAATAAGAGTGTAAATGTGTCATAACACGCCTTTATGGGCATTTTGGATGGATGGGTGTGAGTTATAGCCACATTTACACCCTTATTCGCTTTTAAGTGTGTAAATTACTTCACGTTGCACTTTCATTTGCACCAGCCGCTGTGCCTCAGTGGCTGCGGCGTTGTGCTTCCAAGGAAGAGGATGCGTGTTCGAATCCCGGACATGGCGGTCACCCTCCTTTGATGGCGGCGTACAAAAAAAAAACATGCTCGTGCACCGTGGCTTTGGGTGCGCGTTCAATGACCCCAGGTGGTCAAAACGGGCCCACGAAAGAAGTTTGATACATAGCCGATCTTTCTAATGATTGTGGCAATAAAGATTAAATTTGGAATTCCTCGCAATAATTTGTTGTCTCGCTGTCAGCTGACAGCTGACAGTGGTCTAATTGTATGTCTACGAGGCATTGCTATACATCTGCTAAACTTTATTTTTTTTTCTTTTCAATTCTTTTGCTGCTTTAACGTAGTAACCACAACAGCTTCCGCGTTGACGCCGATATAGAAAACAAATGTGTCTGCTCCCTCGCACGTACACGCCTCTGTACTTTTTTTCACAGGTGCTACGAGGAGCAGAGAGCTTGGTACATTTGTCTTGAGACTGGGAGACACTTGGACGCAGGGGTGCGGCTTACGTTCGATAAAACACGTGACCGTTGGGTGACCGGCCCTGGCGCGAGGGCAGTTCGTTCGGTGGGGGAGGGCACGCGTCCGAAGGTGCGAACCATCTCGCGGCCTCGTGTCGGGCCGAATTGGCTGTGACTACGGCTCGGCTAAACGTCCCTTTCCGACAGCCCTCCGCCTAACCCCAACCCTCCTTCTCCGCTAATGCGCAGCCGTCCATTAGTGGCACATCCGACGACAGGTTAAGTGATTCTCGAAGCGCGGCGAACAGGTCGTGGTGCCACAGCCTTCGACGCGAAGCCGTGGGTAAAGGCGGCTTCGGCCCCCTGTAATCACTTCGTAACACAGGCGGCGGCCAGCAGGCGCTGTCGTAGCTCGCGCGTAGGCTGATAAACAAGCTGGCTGTCTCGGCAAGCATGCATGCAGCACTTCTCACTAAGCTGTTCTTCGCTCACTGCTTGCAAACGGTTCCGTCTAAGCGGAGGGGTAAAAAAAAAAAAAAAAGAGCAAACCCATGAGAATGCTTGGAACTTGTAGTTGAAGCACAACGCCAGCTGTGGAGCGTCTCGCGGACATGGAATTGTTTCGATATTTATGTGTTGTGGAACGTTAAGCGTAGGTAAGACGAACACAAGTGGAACGAAAAGGACCTTCCTCTAGTTCGTTTCTGATGTATGTCCTTAACAGTTCTTAGAGCGTGATATAAGTGTATGATGTAGATGTAATGTATATCGTGACTATATGCTCCATGTACCGTCAGCATATAATAAAACGTAAAGAAGACAAGACAGATCAGAGCACAATAGTGATTACACGGGAGTGCGACGCGCAGTCACTTCGGAGGCGGTTTCTATCCGCACTTTATAGTCTCCCAGTTAGGTTATATAGCCTCAGTTAGGCTGCGATTACAAATGCAAAGCAGGACACAAATAAGTGCATTGTAGTTGTCGTTCGTATTTATACATATACAGATACATATACAGATAGTACAAGAATACCAAAGTTATATATAACTGTGTTTAGCAATACATGTGTGAAACAATACCTCTTGATGAGACGAGGTGTAGTCGGTGGCGTAATCGTGCACGGACCTCTTTTTGTTATCGCGTGAATAATAATAATAATAATAATAATAATAATAATAATAATAATAATAATAATAATAATAATAATAAAGCTTTTCTATATGTTTTTTTTTCTAAATGCAACTTTGTGTGGATGCTTTTCACGTCTAGAACCCAACGTTATACCTTTTGGCACCAATGTGGTCGCTTTGGCTGCAAGAACAACTTTATTATTGTTACTACATTGATTTGCCGAACATGCTGGAAGAACCCGTTGATTTGTAACCTGTACCTTTAAAAAAGAAATATGAAACAAGCTTAAAACATGCGTCGTTACTTTATATCTGTTGCGTGATCGGAGATGCGCAGCCAGGTGCCACGAACGCGCTATCGATGCTGTGTTTCGCACATGTAGAGGCGGAAAAAAAAAGAACATTAGCAGACTCTACTGTGATTGATGTCTACGTAGTGCGTAGCGTTACAAGCGTCTCACCGCAGTAGCTCGCATGCGAGAGATCCTCTAGGGAGTTCTATCCCGCGCCTGACGATGCATCCTTTCGTGGCGTGATGGATACTGGTATCGGGCCTCTCTCCTGTGTTCGAATCACACACACACACACACACACACACACACATATATATATATATATATATACAACAAAGGGAACCGAGGTGGTCAAAATTAGTTCGGAGTCCCCCACAATGGTGCACATCATGATTGCTATTGTCCCGAACAACCCCAATATGTTATATTAATTGTTTCTGAGCACGCTTTACAACTATTCAAGTATCACCGATGCCCGAAAAGTAATATCGTCAATTTCGCAGAATTGTACGTATCTAAATGATTAGTGATTTCACCTGATAGCTTGAGGTACTCAATAGCTTGAGTAACTCGAGGAGACTGTGCAAACAAGACGGTGTGTCTAGTAATGGTGCGTTTTTAGGCTCATTTTGTCTAAGCTATACCATTCTATATTTTAAGTTTGGCTCTAGTTACGTGTTCAAAGTTTGGCGCTAGTTACGTGAAACATCCGGTTAGCCTCATTTTGTCTAGGCTATACCATTGCATATTTAAGGTTTGGCTCCAGTTACGTGTTTAAAGTTTGGCTCTATTCACGTGAAACATCCGATATATATCTAATGTGACTCGGAAGTGCCGAAGCGTGCACCGTGTAGTGGAAGCAGCGAGATCTTTCACGAACCGTTCAGTCCTGTTAGAGATTATTATTAGCTTAGCGTGCACGAAGCCCTTGCGTATGCAATAAAATTAACGATCGAAATTGCGCTTAATTCCGCCTAACACTATAAAAATATTTTAGAGTGACGTGCTCGCGCTAACTTTTCGGGTTTAGGTTCGCAGGCATTCGGCGGCTTGCGTAGCTAAGTAGCGTACGAATGTAGTTGCACCCAGGCCGAGAGCCCCCTTCCCTGTCTCTACGCTTCTAAACCAAAGAAGGGGGGGGGGGGGGTCTCCAACTCTACAAAGACGACAATGAGTAGAGTAGAGTAGAGTAGAGTAAAGTAGAGTAGAGGCAGAACCGACTAATCAGCTTTCTCCTTGTCAAACGGAGGTTGCTCACGGGCGTCTTAATATATTTGCTCCAGTAACGGATGCCGCTCGAAACAGGGCAACAATCACTGGGCATAATATATATCGCCAGCTATCGCGTCGCCGTTTTCCACTATATATATGGGCGAAATAGCAACTTTTTTCCTTCCTTCCTTTCTTTTGCTCTCCAACGCAAGTATAGTTTCCATTCGAACGAGGGCACGCGGCAGAGAACGACATTTTATCGGGTCCCCAGTCTAAACTGAAGTCTTTCAGTAAAACTTCCGTATATAGGGGCGAGTTGGTACTACATGTCCAATAAATGAGAACGGCGCAAACCAGGACGACCACAAAATGACACGGACACACACAATAGCGCTACTAACGGCAGAGTTGTTAGTATCGCTGCTGTGTGTGTCCCTCTCATTTCGTGGTCGCCCCGGTTTGCGCCGTTCTCTTTAACTAAACTCAAGTAGCTCAGTTTCCGCGCATACAAAGCTGCTGGAAGTGTGCGAGCGAAACAGTTATTCCCTAGAATAAACTTTAGCCGGAATCTTTGTTCATCGAAGCACATCCAGTGTTGCAGGTTACGGGGGCCACGACTTGCGTTTCGTTTTTTTTTTTCTAATTTGCATCCGCACTCGATCGCTCCAGCTGTAATAGCAGCAGCTGCAGCGCGATCCGTGTACGATCGGGCAGTGGAGCCCGTTGGACTATAACGGTGCATTGTGCACACGCAACGCCGGTGGAGCCGTATAGAACCTGTTCGTATATACTCGTACGGCTTGCCGCACACGACGAAGGAAACGCCGCACCGCGAGATCTCGGCCGTTATTAATCACGAGCCGCACGCAGAGTGACGCCGGCGGAACGTCTTGTTTGCATACACAGTCAACGAGAGGGCGCGAGCGAGGGACCCGCTGCCTCGAATCCATTGAGCACGGCCATCCATCATATCGCGATGCTCGCGTACGCAGCATAGTTGTATAATATACCTACACTAGATAAATGAGCACGCGTTTCCAATTCTGCAGATGCGAAACTCTCAATGGTGCGAGCCTGCGGGTGGTCCGGAAACGACCGATTTCTATTCTGGATTCGGAATTCTCGCTTACTGGCATTATTTATTTTACATATACCCTTGCGTCCTTCGAAGACTTATTTCGCGAAGGGAACGATTTATAAGACCGTGTCGAAAGGGAATGATAAACTCCATTGGTCGTTGCCGTGAAGGCCGGTGAGTGGAAATGTCGCGCAGATATGCAAGTGCGAAAATCCTCATTTCGCGGTGTACACTGGGCGGGTCGTTTCTTGTTCTGCGGGATGTATACGCGTGCACGTGCGTGCGTGGCGCGGTGCGAATGTGTTGCGCATAACACGTTGCACGTGCACGACATCCATAGACATGTTGCCAGGTATTCGACAGTGCCTTTCTGCAGCGGTAAACTCGGTGCTCGCAGACAAGGTATACGCTGTCATGGAGCAGTCGTGTCTGTTTCCTGCCAGACGGTGAAAAAATGAGCGATGTGCCAGCAGACAATATTTGGGCAAAGAAACAGTGCTTTTGGGCGGGGCAAAAGGAGACGAAATGCGTGCACACTTTATCGAGGCTTTACACCAAGATCAATCGAGACGCCGAAAGAGCGAAATACTGTGACAAGAGGCGCGCCCATTCCATACGTGACATGCATCGGAGGGTTGACGGCCCTGGATCCATTGTTTAGTCGAATAGAGTACACCAGCCAGCCAAACTTCCATTAACACAGCCGCTCGACCAATGCTTCCTTGCGACAGATGCGTAGTGAACGCACTCAAATGCCTTTCTTCTCATTTCTGTGCGTAAAGAAACAATAACAACAACAAACCAGCTCACCACTGGACTTTGTTCGAAGCGTCCACACCAGGGCGGCGTACGCGGAGTCTACGTCTCCCCCTACATCTTGTCGGCTTCCAGGAAGTTGTAGAAGTGCAGCAGCATGAAGATCACGATGCATCCGAAGAACAGAGCGAAGACGACGAGGAAACCGCACATGGCGACGTCTTGAAAGCGCGAGAACAGGTCCAGCTCAACAGTCGTGCTATCGACTAGATCACTTGTTGCGCACGGCGGTCCACGTGTTCTGTGTACTGCAGCGTGCGATCGCTGTCCTGTTGGGCAGAGCGCGCGCAGGCAGCAGACGGAGCAGGTTGGTGCGGTGGCGAACTGCGCGCGATGATCACGTCTTGTCTTGTCTTGTCTTGTGTCCCAGACAGTGGCGCATACCCACTATGGGTAGGGTGGCTAGAATTGGGAGGTGTGAAGACCGCGGCGTCGCCGCCATTGCCTAGGGAGGCCCCGCTGCGCGTTCCTCCCACTGGGGGAAAATTTGGCGCTTCCGTCGGGGGCGCGGGTAGGGTGGCTAGCGCGGGGGCGCCGTAAGCTTGTCAGTCTCGTAGGCCACGGTGCAGTACAATGTAACTCTCGTGGTCGGTGTAGTGCAACTGCGTTTTTCTCGCGTTTCCTAAGCTTTTCTTCAAAGTAGGTGGTGTGAACTGCTGTCGCTATCCCCTGACACCCTGTGAACATGTTGCAACGGCATGGAAGGTCGACAGCAGTGCCTTGACATTGAAAGTTGCACCCAAGTTGACATGTTCACACATATACCCTATGGATTTGAAAAGATGCGGGTAAATCTGGCCTTCAATATTATCAACAGTGCAGTTGTGCACGCCATGAACTTACACAAAGAAAAAATTGAGCAACAGTGCTCAAATCTGGAGCCAACAAGGGTGTTCATTGACGTGATGGCTCAAACAATTGAAGCCATGACATCACGGTTTCTAGCTGAAGCTTTGAGGTATGCACAGCTAGTAGAGCAACTGTGCTCAATTTCGTGTGCCAGTGGTAAATGCTTTTCGTGTTGTTTCAGACGTGGCAGTGCTCAAGAAACTGCACTTAACAGCATGCTGGCGTTTCTGGATCAGTGGGAGGCCCATGCTAAAGGGCTCGGCTTCTTAAGCAAGGGCACATCAGAAAGGTCTGCGTGTGACCATACATTCCACTGAAGACCTCTTGACATATTTAACTGAGAAGGCTGAGTTCAGGTTCTTGATGACTTCCCGCCTCAGTCAGGATTGCCTGGAGCGTTCATTTGGTATTGTGAGACAGTCCAGCGGAGCCAATGATCACCCCACTCCTGCGCAGTTCATCATTATAATTAAGTATGCAAGCTTATGCATTTCAGTCTGGGGGGGCTTCAGTATCCCTTAGTCTGTCTATACAACCTCATTCAGACACTCGAGGACAGGTTTACTCAGGCATTTAGCACTACGCGACTGCACGCAAAAGTTGTCAAGAATTTATTGCTTCTAGCAGCCAATGTGGCACAGATTTGCTGCAGGAAGCATGCATTCCGCTGATCTAACAGGATCGGTGTCTAGGTTTTATTGTATAACACATATTCACTTTTTAAAAATCAGTGTGTCATCCACAACAAAGCCAAGAAGGTTAAGCCTTGTGTTTTGGAAAAATGTGATATGCAATTATTGTGTTATTTCCAATAAACATGTATTAAGTCGCAAGCGCTTTGTACTTTCTAGAATTTCTTCACCACAATGCTGATATATTGCATGAACTTCTTCCATTTAATGTTACAATCCCAAATATTTGACTTATGTGCGGGCGACACATTCAAGGTTATTCCAATGCGCTGGCCTTGCGCGGCGGTTCCTATGAACTATATACTTTCGGCGAGGCATAGGCGCGCTAATCTCGGCAAGAGGTGGTCGCAAAAACCATTGCTGTGTCTGCTGCGTAGTCGGTGCTCGCTGTTTCCATGTGGAATGAGAGCAGCGAAACATTAAATTCTCTCAGCATCTACAATGTAGAGAAAAAAGTCTGGTCAGATTCTAACGCATTCAAACGCTAAAACTAAGCGCTACCAAATCATTTTCCCGCCCGGAGGTATGCAGACGCCGCGAGAAACTACGGCGCCCTAAACGGCGCCCCTGCCGGCAACGCCGTCACGCGGCAGTAACGCGTTTTGGGGCCAGCTTCCGGAGGCCGGTCTTCACACCTCCCCATTCTAGCCACCCTACTATGGGGGATTGGCCAAGAAGCAGGCGGATGATCACGTCCTCGCGATGCCTTCTGACCTACAACAAAGAGAGGAGAGCTCACAGGCCTAAGACTCTAGTGAATAAACTTAAAGACACACCGGCGCATAACGTAGCGTACGTGGACGCCGCTTGCGGCAGAGACGGGGCTGCGGTATCGACGGTGATTGATGGCGACGGGTGGGTTAGGATAGCGTGCTCCACGTGCACGAGGGACGCCTGTACAGCCGAGGAGGTTGCAGTAGCGCTCGCTTGTGCGGGTACAAAAGCGGGAGTAATATTATGCGATAACAAATTAGCTATGCGAAATTTTAACAAAGGGAGAATCTCGGAAGAACCCCTCCACATTCTACTCAAAAACCCTCCCAAGAGGGACATAACTTTTATTTGGGTACCGGCCCATGAAGGAAGTCCCAGGCAACGAAGCCGCTCACGAGCTCGCCCGAGCACTCTACCACCGGGCAACTCTAGAGCAGCCAGTTCCAGGGATAAAAGATAGCATGATCACGTACAGGGAAATTGTCGATCACTACAAAGCCGAAAGAAGAATCTTTCCGCCTCCGCATCGGTCTCTCTCTCTGGAGGATGCTCGCATTTGGCGACGCCTCCAGGGAAACAATTATACATCCCCACATTGGATCTACTTAACACAGACGAGGGACTATAACGACGCCCTCTGCAAAATTTGTAAGCAAAAAGGTACGCTAGACCATATAATATGGGAGTGTGCTGGCTCCCCAGGGGCCAAGGAAAACATTGACAGTAGAGAAGCCTGGGAGGCCTTGCTCCAGAGCGAGGCTGAAGACGACCAGCGTCGAGCAATTCGCCCGGCCGTTGAGGCCGTGAAGACTCGCCGTCCTCAACGCGCGGAGACTGCTTCGTCCTCCCCCCTTACCTACGTGTAGGTTAAGAGGCGGGCACCCCAGCTCGGTGGAACAATAAAGTTTTCAATCAATCAATCAATCAATCAATCCTGACCGTTAATCTGGCATCAACATCCTCCTGCTCCTCTTCTTCTTCTGTTCCTCTGCTTTTATCTTTCTGTCGATCGCTCAACTGTATATTCATTGCCCGCAGTTAACCAAAACTCGGTTGGTTACAACCGAACAGCGTTACCGGGTGTTTCAGCGAACTCTTTCAAAATTCTTTTAAAAACGTCCTGTGGTAGATAACGCGATTCTAGTCCTTGACCTGGTCTACTCGAAGAGGCGGACATTACTTGAGCAAGGAAATTGAAAATCACGATGTAAAAATTAACAAAATTCACTAATTAAATTCTAAGCTAGTCACATTGTGGCACGTGTTGCAATTTGCAAATTATAGCGGGGGAGTTCGCAAGGCGGATCCACCTGGAACGAATCATAGGATGACACCAGTTTCGAGACATTAACTGCTGAACTTTGCGGAGTTACTTTTGTACTTCAGAGCACAAAACGAGGTTTTGTTAAGAAAGTAAGTGGAATGACAGTACATATTGTACCGCAATGCTGACGGCGCACGCTCGTGAATGGTGTCACCCACAAAATTCTTTTCAAGTGGAATTCTTTTAAATTCCTTTCAAGCCTTGCAAGCTCACACCGGCTAGAATTTGTTGATTGCAATGTGTACCGTAAAGTAATTAGTTAAAACGTAATTAGTTCTTAATTAGTCGATTATACGTATGAATTTCTTGCGCATGTAACGTCCGCCTCTTCGAGTCGACCAGCTCATTGAAAATTGTTATCTGTTACAGGCAATTCTAAAAAAAAAAAAAATTGGAATTGTTTGCTGATGCACCCGATATGTGCGTCATAGAAAGAAATAGGGTGCTGCAGTTGCTTAACATTCAAAGGAATTATTTAGTAGTAGATTAATATTTTTCTGTGACTTGGCGCGCGCCGTCATTGAGAAAGAAAACTGTAGATTTAGTAATGTTGCGCGTTTTCTTTCTCTTTCTTTTCGGTTGAGCTGTATTATTGTTACAGTCCCGAAAAGTTTTCGGAGCAGTGGACTGTATTGTTGTCAACACCTATACTTCAGTATTTGATGTAAATTTTAATGCATCGGTAGGTGTCAACATTTCTGAATATATGCGTGTCGCTATCTCGACGACTTTAGGGCAGTCATCACGCGAGAGTACTCTCCATACATAATTCAGATTCTGGAGGACCAGCGTTTAGACGAAGCACGGAGGAAAAGAACCTCACATACATTGCGCTTTTTTTTTGTGTGTGCTTGATCTATAAGCGCCGGTCTCTCCAGAATCTGGACTATGCTACATCAACCGGCCCTAGTTTCTACCCAAACTGACTCCCGATAACAGTCGACCTTGATGATAAAATGACGGTTGATTCGTATTTTCGAATGATACGAATTTCCGAAAATTCTCAACCAAAATGTACGAAGTGCGGTACATTGTGTTTCGGGATCACTCCAATGTTGCCCCATGCCCAGAAAGCCACAAGAGCTCTTCTGTACACCGACGACACCGGTGATCGAGTACTTAACTGTAGACACGCATCCCCTCATTAGTTGCATTGATTTATCTCTACTACTTTCTTTCTTCTCGCTTTTTTATCCCCTCTGCTTGCTTTCCGCATCTAATGTAACCAACTGGATAGAGTCTGTAGTTAAAACAGCTTCAGTTGGGCCTGATATTTAGAGTGAAGGGGTACAGATCCATGTTGGTAACGTTGATAATCAATAATTTACAGAGGCGTCATTTGGAACATGTACTAACTTCGTCGTGGTTGGTTCGTAAGTGCCAGTCATTTCTTTAATGGGAATGCGAATTGGTTTCGTTTGGAAGGTACATGAGAGGTAGATATCCCGGATGCGTGTAGGCGATCGCACTATATAAAGACATGTTCATATTAGACACTGTCTTGACGAGTAATGTCGCAAAACCACGAAAGTCTTCTTTGATTTGTTATCATAGTTATAATTTGGACCCTGAAATATGTAAATAGGAAATGTAGTCGAAGAGCATCAGATGATGATCAAAGTGGCAGGCATTGGCTGCAGTCGGATGACTTACGCACAGAGAAAACTTTAGGTTCACAGGAAACCCCCTCGTTCGGCAGTGAACTTTCTTGCTTTTCTGCATGAACAAATTGTCGCTGTTTGGACCGTCAACTTGTCAATACGCAGGCTTCGGTTGAGATATGTTGCACTGTACCTGTCAGCGGCTCTGTAGTAACCATCCGTTTAGTTCAGAACACAGAGATTATCGTGTAAGCCTTGAGATTATAACAAGAATCACTAAAATGACAGCGCTTGGCTAAGCAGGAAGCTAAAGAGACCTGAAGGACAGCTCAGGAATATATCTCGCCTGATGAATAACGAACCGCGGGAGCCTGCTGCGCCCAATTCTCCCGCTAATTACGTCTAATCGTATCGCGTGTTTTGCAGTACCCGGTACATACCGATCGAGGCGTAGCTGCATACGGGCAGCAGCCGATAGCGCGACGTGCTGCACCATGTGTAACACCTTCAAGCGCACTCTTTTAGTCGGGCACTGACCACCACATGGGCGCGGCCGCTAATTCCGGACTGGCGCGATTCGTTCCACGACCGCATTCTGTCGGCCGTCGCGTCGATTGCAGCGGCGGCGACCGCTTGACTTGATGACCAGCCGGTTGTTTCTCTCCTCTCCTCGGGTCCGAGTCCTTCGCACATCTGTGCTCTCGCGCGTGTAGTGCGTGCGCATTTCAATTCAGCTCAGTTTATTTCCAACACAATGTCGCGGGTCCTCCAGGAAAAAAAGTTGTCATAGACAACTCGAGGGGACCTGGTGACCATACAGACAGCAGGCAGAGTGGTACATTCACAAAAGAACAATTTGGAACGCTTTACATCACAGGGTATCTTGCAATAGTGAAAATAATGTACAATGCAAGATAACAACAAATACAGATATGGCAAATACGAACATCTTTTCATGTACATTGAAAACATTGAAACGCGAAAAATAAATGTGCACTTCCGTTAAAGGGTTCTTCGCTCATTCAACAAAAAATATATATATATTTGCGACTTGAATTTATGTGGTTTTATGCTAAAATTTATTTGTGAATTCACGAACTTTATTAGTGCGGGTATTTAATAGGCGAGGAGAGCCCTTCCATAATTTGTACGTGTTCGTGGTGTTGTTATCCGTTCGTTACGCAGTGCATAATGCGCTGACGTTGTGTGCGCTGAATGTAACAGGTTACGTTTATGTATGTGCAGCAGGAAAGCTGCACATACATACATCATGTATATGCTGACGGTTACGTAAATGGAAGCTCAAATCGGGCACAGATGTTGCAGTTTGTAGCGGGTTCAGTTTAATGCCACGACTGTGAGCAGCGTGATCCCCTGTTTCGTGTTCGCTGTAAAGCCGAAGTGAGCGTCATTCGCAACGAGGCCTCGCAAAAGATGTTTATTTTGCTGCAACGGAATTGGTGGCGCCATCTGTTGGCACCACAACGTATTGCGAGATCCCAGATCTCGCAATATTTTGCGCCCGCCCTGTACGTGGCGCGTCAAAGAGGCACGTGTTAGTATGCGACTATTATAGTAAGCAAAATGGCAACAAAGAACGTCAAGCGCAAAATCATAATGGCTGAGACGATTTCCTGGGTGGCGGCAATAGAGGAGAAACGTGCTATAGGTAACTCCCTAAGTGGCAAAACTAAATCAAGAAAGAAACAATTTATGAAAGCACAAAGGCAACCTCTTTACTTTTCGAGGCGAGATCAGGATGCCTTATAGAACGCGTAGTTGTAAAGCGAGGTACACCGAGGAAAGAGCTGCATGCGGGAAGTTAGGTAAACGATGGGAGCTCGTTTATTATAATGTGAAGACATCTTCCCAGCTTTCGGTTTATGCTTCTTTGGCCTTCTTGAAGCCCTTGGATTCAGGGATAGCAGGGGGAAAGTAAACATGTCCGCAGTAAAGGTTGAAGCAAGATGCGATTGGAGGTTTGGTGGCAGAAAAGTGGTGGGACCACAAACAATGCGGGGCGTACAAAAACAATGTTCCCAGTATCGGCTCAGAAATGTTGATGCTGGGAATTGTTTGCGTGTTTCCTTTTTTTTTTTAAATCAGGCAAGTAGGACATTAGGCAAAGTAAGAACAAGGGCTTGGTGGCGCAACCCGCCGGCCCGTTTCCAAGGGGACGCTGATATAGCATCCATCCATCCACGGGTACAACTTTAGCAAGCGATAATGACCTTTCCCTCGCCACGCCCTCTTTCGTAATTTCGCCGCCGCTCGACCATCTAGACGCGAGTCGCACTTGCGGGCAGACTTATTATGGGTGCGTGCGACACAGTGCCTACAGAAACGGGGGACAGCCGACGACGAACCGGCCCTGGCGGACACCCCGATGACCGGAAGCTCACGCCTGTGCTCATTCGTTGCTGCTAATTCGGAACGATGACTCGGCGCGGACGCCTTCACGTGAGGTCGTCGGGTGTTCTCTTTTCGGCATTGCTTTCCTTTTTTTTTCTCTCTTTCCTTCCTTCTTTATTTTTGCGTTGCCACATCGGACACCTGTGCGCGCGCTACCAGGAAAGGAAGACAGGCCGAAAGACGACAATAACAGCTCGCGTTGTTCTTTACACGACGCGCCATCGGCTCCCGGCGATTATTTAGTGTACACCCACGTCAAGGAAACGCGCACTGGCCTTAGCGGCGAGCCTGCGCATGATGAACAGGCGGCTTTCCGCACCCGTTTTTTTTTGTTTTGTTTTGTTTTCAGAGATCGAGAAGCGCCGTCTGCTCTCGCACTGGGTCATGTCCCACCAACACTGAGTGATGGCATAAGCCTGGCGAGAGTGCTCGGTCATGCGGTATTTTCCATGTTTCGCGGGCTTTCCCTTTCCGCCTTGAAAAAAAATAAAGATAAATGAACACGCGATGTGAACGTTGCCCGAAATCGCTCGTTTTTGAAGTCTCTTAGGTTCACGTAACTTCCTGATGGCAACCGTAACAATAACAACTGCTACTAAAAGTTGGCCAATTACTTCAATTAACTCATTAGATGTAGGGGACGAAGTACAGATGGTTCCTCAACACTACTCCAAGCAACTTGTATGCGTGGTCGTATTCACGTAGAATGATCCGCCTTCTTTGATTGCTTCGTGCGTGGCAGTCGAGACAGCATGTATATAGGCTCAAAAGGCCGGCGTAGTTGCGTAGCTCCCACCGATTACGGAAATACAGCTCTTTTAGGAATCCATTGAAGAAAGGTGTGGGAGGTCGAGGGCTGTGGAGGAAAGGGGGGAGGTATATCGCTGGAAGAATACGAAAAAAATAGAGTTGGCATGGTTCACTTATAATGCTAGTTATTCGATATAAGAGTTCGTCATGTGCGAGAAAGCGCAAAGACAGGTCATACTAAGTATACAGGTTACGCGCAGTTATACTTATGCCCGCGTTAATACATGAATGCGTGGAAACGCCCGGTCCCGGCAAATCTATACATGTTTCTGCGTTGCTCTTCAAACTGGCTTTATTAAGTCCGCAAGCTGAACAATAGCCGGTCTTCCCCGTCATACAGCGACGTAACCTTTCGAAATTCACGCTACCAAAAGTCATGTTCGCGCGCACATATGTTTCACGCACTACCGACAGTTCTCGTTGGGCGAATACCGAAAATACTGCGAACGCTAATTGACGCTGGAAAGCTCGGTATAGATTATTTGTTTTGGTATCATCTAAACAAAAACAATAATTAAATATCAATTTCCGCTCTCTGCTCACTAGAAGCCGCCATTCTGGGATATACAGCGTGTTTCACGTAACTTTTCCCAAGGATATATATATATATATATATATATATATATATATATATATATATCGTGGTTTACCGCAAATCCTCAAAATATCTTTTAGTGGCAGGAGCATCGAGTGACACTTTCCCCTCCTGAGACGACCGGGAGGGAAATTCAAAATACAAAACAAAAGATAGAAAAGACGTAGTACAGTAGAATATTAATGGATTTCATTATAGGCATGATATCAGAGCATAAGTTTAGTTACAAGTTGAGTAACCGAAGTTCCTGAAATAGTTAGAATTAATTAGAAATAACTGATTACCGCACACCAAAGCGCAGAATCGTGGAGGTCACCTGCCACGTGAGGACGACTTTGGCGAAATTCGTGGAAACCCGGAAATAGCAAGCGGGAGTAATGCAGCACTAATAACGTCACACACAAGAAGGTGGCATGATATTTAACCGGCAGTTAGTGGAAAACATTTGCCTGCGAGCTCGGTTAGGGCATTGCGTTCGCCTAAAGTTAACCGGAAGAACACCATGCAACTCCGAGGTGGGAGTGCCACTAAGAAACACTTAAGTCAAAGATTAGGGCCGCCTACCATTTTTTTTTTGTATTTCACTTAAAGCTCAAATATTCAAAATAGTCACTTTAGGGCGGAATGTGTGTCATTACAATGGTTCAGAAACGACCGATCCAATTTTTTTTTGTGTGTGGCAACGTACATGGTGCGTGGGGATTTTTTTAAATGCTAATCATTCCTTGGCGAACATTTGCCAGTTTGAGAGTATCTATCTATCTATCTATCTATCTATCTATCTATCTATCTATCTATCTATCTATCTATCTATCTATCTATCTATCTATCTATCTATCTATCTATCTATCTATCTATCTATCTATCTATCTATCTATCTATCTATCTATCTACGTCTTGGTGCTCTCATGGTCGTTACATTAATTTTGTATGTACCAAAATTGGCATAGTATGACAAGAGTGTTTGACGGACATAAATGATAGGTGATGACGTGAATGTCCTGACATGCGTGTCATGCAAGTCGTGAAGCAGCCGCCTACGCCTAGGTACTCTCATGGTCGTTTAGTTAACCAAGTATGTACCAAAATTGGCTATGACAAGAGTGTGTGGAACAGTTTTCTTCAAACTGTTTCTATTGTCGTTTTTTGTATTACGACTGTTTTTTAAAGCTAATCACCTGCTTGGACCCAAGGCCCTGCAGTATGTAATAAATAAAGAATAAAATACAACATAAACATTAGGTCATGACGTGAGTGTCATGACATGCGTATCATGTAGGTCATGAAACAGCCGCCTACGTCTTGGCACTCTCATAGTCATTTCGTTAACTTGGTAGGCTCCCCCCGCAGCCTGCTTCGCATAACATCGACTTTCACGGGGCGTGGGATCTGCTGGCTTTTATTATTCTGGCGTTCAAGCCCTGGGGGAAATATGAAATAAAACCACATGACTGTGCTCATGCGCTATCGCATTGCAGCGCTCTCAACCGTTGGTCAAGGCTATCGCTTATCAGGGACGACGGTGGTTCCTTTCCACGTGCCACCGTCAAAGATGCTGACGCACTGCGAAGCCGATGCCTAGAGCCACGGCCGCGCGCGCGCACTGTGCTTTCGCACGAACCGCGATTGAGGGCGCTGCAGGACGATAGGACGTGAGCGCAGTCACGTGGTTTTACTTCATATTTCGCTGGCTTTCACTAAACGCCGAAAAAAAAATTACCACGTAGCATTACGTTAATCTACAAAAAAAAAAAAAAGGGATCGGTCGTTTGCGAATCTCCTCTAGAACGTAACAAAACGCACTTGGCGCTGAAGTTAACGTTAAAGATATTGCATAATTGATCTTGCTTATTTAACTAGCTAAGTGGAAAATAAGAACATACTCTAAGGAGCGCCACATGACAGCAAACCATATGTCGTTGGTTTCATTCAGCGGCGGTTAACCTTTCTATTTAATACTTCGCTCAAATATTTCTCGTATTAATAAGACTTCATAAATACGTGTCGCGCAAGGAGTAGCAACTGTTCATAAAAAGACTTACACCATAAAACATTCCGTCTGAGAGGATGTACAACTTGTGTGCAGGCGTGAATTAAAATTAATGGCGGCTTTCCTTGACACTTGGTGTTCGTTCTATATACCTCGTCTCATTAGCAGAAAAAAAAAAAAACTTTTTTTTCGTGCTGTTCTGTTATTAACGGCTGCGAAATACCGCAAAGCAGCTGCGGAACGTTTCTTTTAAAATAAAAGAAATAGTTTTTACACATTGAGGTTTCGCTATAATTGATGTCTGGTTCCTCCGTTATGAAGCGCACATGTAGGGCAAAGGACAAAGCGCGTTGTGGAGCGGTACAGCTGTTTTATATCAGTCAACTGGGTACTCCATTTGTATTATATATATATATATATATATATATATATATATATATATATATATATATATTTATTTATTTATTTAAGGGATCTCGAATAACCCCAGTCCTGCGCCAACCGATTCCAACTAGCGGCTGGGAATTTCCTAATTTCATCACCCCGTCTAATTACCTGGCGTCCTCGAGTCCTTTCCCTTGGCAGAAATTCTGCAACTCTAATAATTCACCTGTTATGTACCCTGCGCATTAAATGGTCTGTCCAGCTCCTTTTTTTTTCTCTCTTAATGTCAGCTGGAATATCGACTATCGCCGCTTGCTGTATAATCAACACGGCTATCTTCCTGTCTCTTCACGTTACGCCTCACAGTTTTCGTTCCATTGTGTTTTGCGCGGTCGTTAGGTTGTTCTCGAGCTCCTTTGTTAACTTCCAAGTTTCTTGCCCCATATGTTAGCGCCGGTAGAGTGTAACGATTGCGCACTTTTTTTTTTTTTTAAACGACAGTGATTAGCTAGCTCCCAGTGAGATTTGGGGAATACCTGCTGTATGCACTCCAACCCTTCTGTATTCTTCTGTGAATCTCCTTTTCATGGTGTGGGTCACCTGTGAGTAAATGGCCTCGATAAACGTACTCCTCTGCAGACTTCGATTCGACATTCGGAGGTAGTTTTTCTCCGATATTCGTATTCAGATCGATTCGAAATCCTACTAATAGAACGTCCCTAAAAGATATGTTCATATTGCGTACGAAAGAACGCCATACGCAGGGGGCCAGTGATGATTGGCAGACTCCTGTGCATTGCGAGCATACAGTAGCTGGCCATCTGCGCTGATCTGCCTTTTGTGAAGCATCGGGTCGACAGCTGGCGAAGCGGCGGCCGCTACGCAACACGTTGCCCGGCGAGAGAGGTGCAGGACAGCTCGGGCGTTTTTTTTTTTTTTATTGAGCGAACGCGCCGGTAGTGGAATGTCTCTTCGTTTCGTCACGCGTTTACCGGCCGCCAAGTCGGGCGCGAATCAATTTTGTGTGACGACGCGTTGTTAGCGCGCGTTCGGTAGCCCGCCCTTGTTCGCCTGTTTTTGTTTACTCCGCCGTACCTGTGATTGGCATCTTACCGCCGGGCCCCATCTTTACGATACTCCTTTTTTCTTTTTTTCACACACTCCGTGTTTAACTTGTTGTCTGTGGGCTGTGAGAGCAGCACCATGTTCTTGTGTTTGTGTGCGTGTCTGCGTGTATTTGTATGCGTGCGTGTATGCTTGGATGCGTGAAACATTGTTCCGGCTACTCTGTTTGTTTTGAATCGGCGCCGTGGTGAAGTTTGCGGGTTTGTAGCGTGACCCGCCCGTTGTTACGCGAACAATGCGGAAGCTCGGTGTATTCTGCCTGTCGGCGGGGGTGTCTTGAAGCGCCGTGGCTTGAGGGACTCACCGTGCCCCGCTTACAAGGGGAAGCGTAGGACGCGTCAACAAGTGTTTAGGTGAAGTCCATCACCCGCCTTTGAAGCGCACGCTTGATTCGGTGATGAACTTCGCATGTGTGCCCCGAGTCGCTGAACACTTTTGGACGCAGTCTTCTTGAAGGTCTGTCTATATGGACTCTATCGACCACCCAGCAGTATACCGGCTTCCGCCGAGTACTGTCAGTCCTTTCTGGTTTTCGCTAGAGAGCATTAAGGGCCCGGTGTTGCAGAAAATCCCGCGGTAGGAAGTCGTTTGGACAGAGATATTTTCGAACCACCTATACATAGACCCTCCTTGTGGCGCGAGGAAGCTACCGAACTAATTGGATTTCTCAAGCTCAAATACGTAGAAAAATCGTGAAGTACGACTTACACACAACCTGCAGACACGCTAGCATCGAATTGTAATTTGACATTACGAGAATGCATAATTATGTTACGCGAAAACGCAAGGAAGCCCACTTTTCCGGCTCTTCTACCATTGTCTTTATGTGTCTTCCTTTGTTGTGTGTTTTAACTTTCGGCAAAAAAAACATGCCTTTTAGCAAGCACCAATTAGGCCAATAAGCAGTTAGGTTGCAAGGTATTTCTACCATTCATAGACCGGCCACGGCGTCCCCCATTGGCGCGCTTGAGTATCTAGGGGGCCACGGAGCTGCGCGCCCGGTTCCTTGTAATACCTCCAAATGGCGCCCGCCTCCACCGCATCGCGACCCACGCAAGAGGGCGCGTTTCTACCGACGGCGCAGCCAATGGGGAGGAGGTGGCGCCACTTCACGAGTGTATAAAATGCGGGCGTTCACGGTGTTTCAAGGCTTAAAACCCCATAATGCTTTCGCATTCCCACACATAAGCAGTCTTATGTGTCCCTGCAGATTTTTTTTATATTTTACCTTTTAGATTTTTATAGAAACTATTCCGTAATAGCAGATGGGAACGCTGGGACTGGCCTTCGTCTTGTAGGGCACACAAAATAGGCTAGTGATGATATCGCGGAAGCAGAATTTCACTACTTTGGGGAATTAAGGGGGGTGGGGGGTTATTTTAGGGATGATGTCATAATGAATTTTTATTCGGACAATAACAGAAATTTATAGGATATTTCTACGCAGGGGGAGGTCCTGAATTCAAACACTACACTAAGACCTCCTTGCCAACTTGAACATAACGAAAGAACACAGTATTTGCGACAACTCGCCAACAAGAAGCAATAAATACTTTGTAACCTAATTAGCGTAATTATTGTAATAAATGTTTAGGAATACTTGTTTAACAGCTATAATCTAATAGTGCAAATATAAATAACATGTGATGTGCGTAGTTTAGCTGGAAAAAATCCATATATATGCGAGCTAAAGTCAAAGTGTATTGGTTAGATGGCCGAATTAAAAATTGTCAGAAACATTTTATGCATGTTTTTTGGAAGCGTTATGTGAAGTGCGTACAAACTTCGACCCACATCCCTAGAAAACAAAGATGGGACAGCCACAGGCTGAAGCTACCGGGGCATGGTATGAGTGGAGGAGGAGGAATAAACTTTATTAGTTGAAATGAGCCCACGGTAAAATCGTCCGAGGTGGGCGGCGTCCCTAGTCCAGGATGCCGTGGGCTTGAGCTGATAGCTTGGCCCTGCTCACCAGGCGATGCTGGTCTTCAGGGCTCGAGCTTATCAGTTGGGCCTCCCACTGCTCGACGGTTGGTCCGGTGATGGGCGGTGTCGATGGATTTTGTTGACATTCCCATACCATGTGGTAGAGGGTATTAAGCGTAGAGCAGAAGGCGCATTTGTGAGTATAGGTCGTAGGGTACATTGCGTGTAGCAGGGTGCCGTGCGGGAATGTGCCGGTCTGTAGTTTTCGGAAGATCACCGCCTCTTCTCTTGTCAGCTGGGGATGCGGGGGTGGATAGATCCTTCTACCCAGTCTGTAGTGGCTCAGGATATCGGCGTATCTTTTCGGGACGCTATCTTGTTGGTCTACCGGTGCTCGTGAACCTGGTGGGATAGCCCGGAGAATGTGATCAGCGGCATTAGCCGCTACATTACCCGCCAGGGACTCGTGTCCCGGGGCCCAGACAATGTACACTTCTGGAAAATTGTCTCGCTTTTCGAGGATGCTCAGGGCTTGTTTGGAAATGCGGCCCTTTTGATAATTTCTACATGCTGTTTGTGAGTCGGTGATGATCGTGATTAGATCTTCCTCTCGCTGGCCCGTAGTGGCCGCCAGGGCTATCGCCGTTTCTTCCGCGCAGTCGATGTCTGGAGTGCTTACCGAGGCCGCTGCTACCTCTTGTCCTTGGCCGTTGATCACGCTGATAGCGTGGGCCGCTCTGTTCTTGTACTTCGCCGCGTCGGTGTATCGGACTTCTCCTTGTTTTGGTCCTTCGTAGGCCTTACGCAGAGCTTTCACTCTCGCTCGCCTCCTTTCTCTGTGGTATTCAGGGTGCATGTTTCTCGGGACGCTGGCCACGGTGATCTTCTCCCTCAGGGGTAGAGGAACCCGCTGTTTTCTGGACTCATATTCGACTGGGTAGCCCAGTCTTATTAGCGTGTCCCTACCCGTGCTGGTGAGCTTGAGTCGCTCTATCTGGCTCGTCTTGTGGGCCTCTACTAGTTCCTCCCAAGTATTGTGGATGCCCAGGCTGAGTAGCTTCTCCGTCGACGTCATCGGTGGAAGCCCCAGTGCCAGCTTGTAGGTCTTTCGTATTAGGGTGTTCAATTTGTCTCTCTCGCTGTTCTTGAGACCCAGGTACGGGGTGCCGTAAGTGACTCTGCTGATTACCAGGGCTTGTATTAATCTGATTGTGTCCTGCTCTTTCAGGCCGTGCTTTTTGTTTGTCACTCTTCGCACCAAGTGCGCGACTTGGGTAACTGTCGCTTGCAGTTTTTTAATGGCGGCGAGACCGGCACCGTCCTTCTGGAGAGTGAGGCCCAGAATGAAGCGAAAATTAAAGCTTTGCGGATTAATTAAGTGCTTTGGAGATAATTGGGAAATTATGGTTTTATGATGTTCCTTGATCACTTAAACATAAAGAAATTACTTTGCAGCTACATGAAAGTTCGAGCGACTGATCGACCAAAGAAAGCAATGTAGAGATTTTTGATTGTTTCGGCAATGTCCACACGCTTCAGAAATCGTATGCCTATGTATTTCTTCGCTACGTCCGAACGTGTTCAAATTGTGTGCTGTATTCGATCTTAGTACTTCCAGGGCCTTTCATAGAAGTATAGAAGGACCCTGGTATTTCTATGCCTTCCGCTGCATCCGACACTGGCTCTGCCGTGGAGTCCGGTCGTGCGTTTCCGACGGCCCGGTAACGCGTACCCCTTGGGGCACCGACGCAGTACGTCGACGTTGCCGGTTGTTCTCTTGTAAGATTTCTAGATACACGAGTTACCTGTAGTCGGCGAGAATCTAAAAATTCAGTACAAGCTCCACCCACAAAAACAGAGCGCACCTGCCCTTCACATGTGAAAGAAAGCCGATCCAGCTGCAGTACGCTCACATCTTAACGACTTTGCATGCTCTGGTATTGTAAATGACAGGCTAATTGTAGAGTAACTTGACAGTCACTTAAGTATCATTACGTGATTTGAACGCGAAAGCGTCACTTGTCTAAGTTATCACCCTAAATTAAAGTTGCACCTTAATCCCCTAATCCGCCTTGCTCTAATTTTACGAAGCTTGATTCACGTTAATCCGGCTTAATCCGATTTAACCCGCTTTAATCCAACTTAGTCCACTTTACTCCACCTTAATCCAATTTTGGGATTGCGCCAGGCCGGTTTGCTCGTTGCGGGCCACGGTGTCCAGTCGATGGCATAGCTGTTCAACGTGGGATTCCACAGTGTGAGCCGCAGCAGGCTGTGCGCCGAGAATTGGATGCTATAACATGGTCACGTGGGTTTTCTTGCCACAAGATGGTAATGCCGACGCCGGATGTCTCACCTTCGTCGACCATGCAAGGCTGTCGCCTTAAAGAGCTAGTTGCTTCAAGCTAAAATACTAGCTTTGGCTGAGCACTGCTATCGGGATCGGCGACAAAATTTGCGAAGACGTTCAGGCTTGATCGAAAATTTGGAGGACGCTTCAGCTTCGCCGTTAAGAGTGGAACGCGATAGCATCCAAAGCTACTTCGCTGCTTGCCGCGCTTCCCAGCAACCGCAACGTTCTTGCGGATGCGCCGTGGCGAGCGCCGTCTGGATGGTGTTGTTGCGAGGGGCCGGGCGGTCCGCGCCGCTCCTTGAATGGTTGAAACGTTGGAAAAAGGGGTTTGCGTTTCAGTTTCCGTGTAACAGAATTATGCTTTCTGGTACATTCAAATTACAATCCCACGGTATCATGTCCGTTGGTTGTGCCTAGATCGTACTTCACGTTTTTTCTGACGCATCTTACTTTGAGGAATTCAATTAGTTAAGCAACGCCTCTGCTCCACGAGGAGAGCCTGCGCGGTTGTGGTGCGGAATGACTTTTTCGCGAAAGGAAGTCCGACGGCGACGCTGGATATGTTGCCACACGGGGTCCTTAACGCTATCGCGTTAAAGACCATTGGCACAGACCGCAGAGAAAACAGCCGTTGCAAAAATTTTGACCGTCACAAGAATAAATAAACCTAAACAACATAAAACAACAAAACGAAATTTGCATAGGTGCGCCAACCAATCACATAAGCATATTTACCGGGCGTTAAGATGTTTTGAAGTACTATAGCGCCAGACAGACGACACAAGAAGAAGAGACACGGACGAGCGCTTCTTGTGTCGTCTGTTTGGCGCTATAGTACTTCAATAATATGCACCAACTAGCCCAACAAAAAGTTAAGATGTTTCGCGGGTTTGAAAAAAAACAAATTTCTCCGTACAAATCGGTCGTTGTGTCACTGGTTTCGGGATGAAACCTGTACGTCTAGGTATATTTTATGCTATCCAGATGTCACTGCTCAGCCGAAGCTAATATTCTAGCTTGAAACAACTGCATTTTATTGTCTAGTTAGCCTAGCAAACACATTAGCCGACCAAAGTCATTAAGCTGTGTGCGGACTCTAGCAGGTTCAGAGGCGAAGAGCAGGTGCAGTACGTTTTCGCGGGTGGAGCTTCTTCGTAATTCTTAGGTTGTCACCGACTATAATTAGGGCTGGTGCATCTATGCAAATTCGTTGACTTGGAAAGCGTATACAAATAACCTTTCATTCTTGGGTTGCCACCGACAATATGGGCCTTATTCCGTGGCCGACTCTCGATATACTGACCTCGTTGCCACATGGCACCGCCGCCGCTCTTAATCACCGCCCTTCGCAGAGCACTGGCAGCGATAGAGCAAGCGCTCGCACTCCCAGCTGCGACGAGTGTTCTGACTATATACACACTAGTGCGACATGTTCTCACGACGCAGCACGCCAGGCAACAGCTGCTGAGCAGGAAGAACAGCGGCCAGCCTCGCAGCTGTATCTATAGACCAGGCGTGTCTCCATGGCCTCCGAGATTGCGCGCGCTTGCACGTCCAGCGCGCGCGATCTCGGAAGCAACGTTCTCACAACACTGACGCGCAGAGCACCCGCTGCAGAGTCGTTGCGGGCGTCTGAAGCTTGACGGCGCACGAAACGCGCTTCCAAAGAAAAACGCTCTACATCAGTCGGCACCCACTGAAACATCACATATATCGTCAGCTTGATGCGTTTACCGCTCGCGCCACCGCGTATGTATACACAGGGCAGCTCATCAGCAGGGACGCTACTTACAGTGTGCTTATTAGTGTGGTGCGTACGACGTTTGTGCCAGCAGCGTAAAACAGAACGCTGCCCTTGCTGCGGTATGCCACAGGCGATTGAGCGCATAGTATTAAGGGTGCGTCCAATTGGCGTCTTCGTTTTCACGGCGTTTTTCGCAGACATGGAGCTCACGCGTTGCGCTCGGAGCACGGTACCTTAACGGAAGTCGCTCGACCCAACCTGTGTGACTTGCGATTCACTGCTGAGCCACACACATCACATCACATGTCCCGCGGCCTATCCTGACTGCGAAGAACCTGTCTTGCTGGGCAACAGCTATAGAGCTCAGTCGTTATACACTAAGCGACAGGATCTTCCCAAGAGGGACACCCCTGCCCACCGCAAAGCTTAATACGACAGCTTGCTGCTCTGCTCATTAAGGAGTGAAACAATTAACCTTATGTAGGCACCTCGCCGGAGACACCGCAGGGGTCGTCCCTTTTCATACGAAAGCATTGTATGCCCCATCACTCGAAAGTGCGCCGGAGTATCCGGCGTGATCGAAAGATGGTGCCAAAAGTGGTCGATGGCGCAATGAGGGAAAACAAGTCACAAAATGCTCGAATTTACGTCACATTTCTCAGGTAGGTTCCTGTAAACAAAGTAACTTGATGGCTTTTAAAGAAAATTTGGATAAATTTTGGTCTGGGTGGAAAACAAACCCGGGCCTCCTAGCTGCGAGACGAGCACGCTTCCCCGTCGCCTCGGCGGCTCCACGGTTCCAAAACATGTGTTCGTAGTGCGTCCGTCATTGCACACGTGACGGCGCAGCCAATGACAAGGAGGTGGCGCCACGTCATGACTGCATAAATTGAGTGCATAAAAATAAAAAGCATTGATGTCCAATTATCATGTGTCGGCCGACACATGTGCTAATGACGAGTACCCATGAGCAGCACATGTCGACCAATGTTTTTTAAATGTTTTTTTATTTCACTCTATCCGGGATCGACCCACGAAATGAGCTATAAACACCCGATATGGAAAAGCAGGGGTAACTCACCCAGGAAGACTTCGTGTTTAAAAAAAAATCATGAGCGAGTTCACTCTACGGAGGTTGACGAGCAGCGAAACTGCTGAAGGTGGTATGCAATGCTTTATGGCTTTGTAGAGTAATGTTGTTAGGAATGGGAGTTATGGTAATTTTGACAGCACGCCGCCGCCCAAAGCGGTGCTGCAGCAACAATGAAATCAGTTGCGGGGCTGGTTCTTCTATAAATGAAAGGCTAGTGACGTCAGTCCCCACGTCGCAAGCTGCCGTCGCCGTGGCGGCTTGCGCAACAGAAATGTTTACCGGGAAACGCTTGCGGAGAGCGCTACGTGCTTCGCATTGCTATCACGAGCGCCTTATTATCATCTGTGTGGTTCGGATGCTTTTTTGTTGTTTTGAGCTTGTTCTTTATTGAAACGTATGCTGTTCTGTATGTTGTATGCGTGATTCCAAAGAATGTATGCACTGTTCGCTGCACTTTGCCGAGTGCTTGTAGCCTCTGCCTTGCGGGGTATGAGCCATTGGATTTTTTGCTTGCTTACGAGGGTATGCGCTGATGGCAGTTTTCGACATGCTATTCTGTATGTTGTATGTTTCCAAAGAGTGTAAGTACTGTTCGCTTCACTTTGCTGAGTGCTTGTAGCCTCTGCTTAATGGGGCGATGAGCAATTACGTTTTTTCTTTGCTTACGGGAGTATGAGCCATTGATGATGATAGTTTTTGATGACGGAGAACAAAAATGCACGGAACCCTAGCCATTTACAATTTCGCTGTAAAATAAAAGTTAAAGCGGCTATGTCATTAAAATGGGCGACAAACAAATGCCTCAACACGTCATGCGACCAACTGAGTAGAAGAAGCATGTATCAAGTTTATCCTTCCCTTCATCATCTGACATAACCCCCATTGTTGCTGTGGTCGGCGACGGGTGTATTATTGCATTATGTCCCTTGATCAATGTCAAACTAGAAGCAATAGAACGTTCAGGAAAAGCGTTGCGCGAGCAGCGCATGTATTTTATCTTTGAAATCGCTGTTCACGACAGCTGTTTACGCCAGATTTTCAGGTCAGTATTTTTTTCTCGACTTGTGCGATTGCGAGCCATTATGAAGGGGCCTCGTCGCAGGCGCGCACATTTTCTTTTTTGTTTTAGCAGTTTCCTACTCACAATAGCAAGTGCTACGATTGGATGGATGTCTCATTTTCCCTTCATTAATTACTTCCCTCCACCTAACGGGTTTCCGCAGAAACTTTACGTCAAAGTCTTGCCTTTGCTTCGAGTTGTCGATAAATTCGACTTCGCCCTGCCATCTGCTAGCCGCCTGGTTAGGTCAGATGTTAGAGCGGCTGCCCCGGAAAGGCGGTGGTCCCGGGTTCGAGTCCCGGACCAGGACGAATTTTTCTTCAAGTGCGAGGCTTTTCTTTAGGGGAACCCGTATGGGTTTCCTTTGTAGGAATTGCTACGACTGGATGGATGTCTCATTTTGCGTTTATTAACTATACACAATACTACGGGGAAATATAGGGCGCCAGTGCCTGCAGGAGCTGTAAGTACATACCGCTGTTGAACCAGAGAGAGAGAGAGAGAGAGAAGGGAAGACGGAAAGGCAGGGAGGTCAACCAGACTGAGTCCAGTTTGCTACCCTACACGTGGGGAGGGGAATGGGGAGTGAAAGAGGGAGAGAGAGAGAGAACTTGCTGTTGAACCAGCATGGTATAACCAGAGTCCTTCCATGTTTTTGGAAGGACTCTGGTATAACGGACAGCACGTGGATTTGCCCGAAGTTCACCCTTGGCTTCAAACGGCTTTGCGACTTTTAATATTGACCGTCATCGAGAAAATATTGCGTTATATAGTGAAATGCAATTATTCGCAATGATTATTCATGTGCGCAGAGAAGTGTCGCTTTTCCATGTTTAGAAAGACTGTGATAGCTCGGAAATATGGAAGCACAAAGTGTGTCAAAGTAGCTCTAAAAAGGCTTTTGAAGTTACAAGCACGAAGGTTATACAGATCTATATGTGTTACCGATCGGTCCCATGGTATAGCCAAATGGCATCAGCGCCAGCTTTAACTATAGTTATACTTGTATAGGAGACTGTGCGGTTTGTGAACAGCGAGGCAGATACCTGACGATCACTGAAGACGTGTAACGATGCCTTTTTTCACGATGTTACACTTTGTCTAATTTCTTTTTTCTCTTTAGCCGCCCTTCTAACATTACAGTCGTTGGAATTTCGCAATAGCGAAAACGCACCTGAGTCAGGCTCTTCGATAGCGGCCGGCCAGACTGCAGGAATTCGTGCACTTAAGTTTGATGATAGGAGTTCTCCGTTAATGAGCCTCACCTGGATTCAACTTTCGGAAAAAGTTCGCTCGAAAGCTTCATTGCGAAGAAGCTAGTTTTGTTTTTATAAATGGTCTACGAAAGGCTATATAAAGTTACATAAGGGGTGAAACGCGCCATTTCGACCTTACTGTGCATATTCCCTATCCTCAAATCGCCCAAACTGAGAGTGACGCGATATCTTGGTAACAGGTGTCACTACTTAACCACTTTGCTTCAGGGGAAAATTAATTGCCCTGATAGGGCGCGCACGCTGGAGGAAAAAAACAAGAGAAATATGGAGTGAGTGGGCTTATTTGCGGCCCGCCAAGAAGAAATGCAAGTACGCTCATTTCTTGAGGTGTGCTCAGCTTATGTGGAACGTTCTTTAATAAGGTTGTTCCAACTTCATGCAGCAAGATTTAAATATATGCAAGTGCCACGTAGCTGGACAGAAGCAAGGTGATGTTGTCTGCCGTCGCTTGGAGTTGCTCAGATTACTTTTTTTTTTGCATTCCGCCGAATTAAATCATTAGTTTTAATTAATCAACTTCTCAAATATTATGATTAGGTGAAGAGTGTTAATGATAAAATTGAAGAGCAACGTGAGCAACTCTCGACCCAGCTTTGTGTTGCTCAACACGTGCTGCACGAGCTTTTTTTTTTTTTTGGAAGCGTGAAAGAAGTCCCCAAATACATGCAAAATTGCCGCGCGACTGGCCGCTCGAGGCAATTTACGTGTATTCCCGGGCTACTCCGAACGAAATCCTCTCTCTCTCTCTCTCTCTCTCTCTCTCTCTCTCTCTCTCTCTCCGGAGGCCCACTTTTACGGTGCCCTAATGCCTGCTCACGGACCTGTCGCGCTTATTTTATTCTGTCGGCGGAAGGGGCAAGATAACAGAAAGAGAAAGGCTTCGAAACGTTTGTACGTCAGTGGTGTCGGGAGGTGTGCTCCTCTGGAAGTGTTCTGATAAGCTCACAGAGCGAGCTGACGGTTTTCTTTGTATATCCGTGTCCAGTGCATACAAACCTCGCCGGTGTCTCTCACCCCATCTCTCTCTCTCTCTCTCTCTCTCTCTCTCTGTCTCACTGTCTCTTCGCATGCTGAGCAGTTCTCGTACCACGTCTACGGACACACTAATGTCAGTGTTATGGATTGCACTCGGATTTATCGCGTCTCTTAGCGGGAACGCCTTTCGGTCGCGCGGCGGCAAACCGTGAAATTAGTTTTCTCCCTTTCCCTTCTTCACCGTTTCCGTGCTCTTAACGTTGCTAGCTGTCTCCTGAAAAGAAAAGGAAAAACGAAAGCCCGTGGAATTAGTCGAGCTTCGCTCTTGCTTCGGTCTGTCGCGTGGTCTCGCGGCGGTGCCGCCGCAACACGTTCGCCCGCGGCTGTCTTCGTTCGTTCGTTCCTCGTGCGGAGCTCGTGCGACTACGTCGTTGCGCATATTATGCACGAGAGTGGCTATGTGCGCGACCCACGGACAACAAGTCGAGCGCTGTATATTGTGTCACCGCCCGCGGCGTTTTCACTTTGCCGCACGCGTATACGGCGCTGTGAAACTCCCGGAATTGGCGCGTGTTACAAGTGTTTCCGCTGCGATTCGACGGTTGCGCCAGTCTTTGTCGAGGGTTCTCCGAGGAGGATTTGCTCCTATAGCTGCGTGCGCGCCCAGCCAACTGTCGGAGTTCTATCGTTTGTGCACGTTTAGAGGACGTCTGTTTGTACACGTATAATAGACGTCTATTGTTTGTACACGTCCAGTAGACGTATATTTTTGTGCACTTCTAGTAGACGTGTATCGTTTGTACTCGTCCAGTAGACTTATATATTAGTGCAACATTTATATGGGTTTTGTGTTTTACAGTACGAAACCTGCAGAACACCTGCAAGCAGGAATGTTTAAATAAAGACGTGAAATGCTTTTAGTTCCTAAATAGTCATGCTTATTTTAGTTAGCATATTGAAATGGTCAGTTTACAATCAATAGGCTCCGTAGATGCATATCTCTAGTAGTTCGATGATCTATATATTGATAGATGAACTTTTTGCAAAGAAAAATGTGCACCAGGTTTCGGGCTGCACGCGCAGGTATGCGATGCAAGGGGCTTGCGGTTTTGAAAGCGCAACAGCTGAGACGGCAGGTGGCGAATTAGGACGAGGGTTACATTAAATGCAGTGCTGTGATATGCGCAGGGCTACTGGAGATATTCTGTAACTATGGTATTAAAAGTTAACTGTCGTTTCATTTATTACTAGAATAGATAAGGCCTGAAGACCGAAAATGAATTCATACCTCCTGTAGTGAACGTATATGATAGTCATTGACTACCTGAATTGGCCATGCCGTGTGAACGCCTTTGGGACTGTCAAAATTATACCAACCGCGTATTCCAATTAAGAGACTTGCCCCTCAGGCACTTGAGAAGAAAAGACAAGTAGGTATATTTCACGCGACACGACGTACTAGTCGTGCCAACAGCCCGGTCCAGCTATATGTGCGTTCCTATAGATATCCCAACAGTTGAGCTCCGGTATTTTTCGACAGGCGTGTTTCTCTAAGATGGAAACACCTGTGCGTCAAAACCATTCGATGCGTCGCAGGACGTGTTGGATGGTTTTGTCATGTTGAGTTCGCTTGCCGTGTTGTCCAAAACCATTGAAATATTTCTGCAAGCGATGGATGCGGTTTCCGGTTCGCCTTGGAAAAATACCTGGGGACTGTGCGGCCCCTTATGCACACGTGTTCAACGCCGCCTTAAGTGTATAGAGGAGAAGAAAAGTCTGCGGTTCCTCGTGCGACAACGCCGTGCTACATGTCCCGCCAAAATCCGTGCACTGCGGCGAAGGCTAGCTGGCCAGCTTGTGCCAGCCAATCAGTAACCAGGGAGCCGGCTTCGCTCTTCCGGGGAAGGAAGGAGGGAGAGCTCGCCCATCATGTGCGGCTAGGCGTGGTCAATTCAACCACTCCCGATTCCTTCTTATCTGCAGTACAGACTTACTTGTAATGTCATGCGTTCATTGTTTCTTTTCGCTTGTGTTACATATTCTGATGTCTCTTTTATTACGCATTTCCTATTGGCAGAAAATGTGATGGCGTCATCGTATTTCTTTGTACTTGTGTATTGGAGTATGTTTGCCGTGCCTATACGGCTGTCTTTTTATTATGTTTTTTTCCTTGAAGAAAAAAAAAGAGTTTGAAATCACGTGATGTTTGTGCCACTCCTGCCTGGGCTTCGAAATGGAAGCCGGCAGTATTGTGAAATAAATAAATAAATCCTTAACTGGGAACCTCTTTCCATGGAACCAGCGTCACGCGGATTGCGATCAGAGGTCGACAGTGGAGGAAAGCCATTCTTACGCTTCTTCTTTCTGGCTGTATGTGAGACACCTTGTGGCGTTCGCTGCGTCGTGCCAAGTTTGGTGTTGCCGGCGTTCGACAACATTCCAAGAGCAATTCGACAGTCGGGCGGAATTGTTATCTTTCCTGAGCGGCGTGTGCATGCTGCGTCGTCCTACACCACGCGTTCCACGCCTTAATTTCGGGATTTTCTTAAAGGTGCAATGCAGTCGAACGTTTGCTCATCGAAACCTGATGTTGCGAAATTTTCAATTTAAGGACGACCTTTCGATTCTTCAACCCCCCTTCCCCCCTGCAGGTATCCATAGAGCCTAATGCGTCGAAGACTTCGTAGCAACGAAGAGAACTCAGCGTCGTACTTGAACTAAACCAAGCGCGATTGTACGAAATTTTCAACTTAACGAAGAGCTTCCTATTTCCGCTGTCGTAGAACCGTTGGAAGCCTTAGACCGACGACTTCAATACAACGTCTTGCTCGAATTAACGAAATATTTGGCAAAAAGAAATATTATGTGGATGGGCCCGGTTTATATTCAGGTACGCCCTTCAGCTGTCCGGAACTTCTTCCTCAGCTGCCATGCATGAAGGAACACCAGAGGCAGTTAGAGAACTTACTATCGATTTCACGTACTTGCTCAGGAAAAGAATTGTATCTTTTTTTTCTTCTTCTTGAATGCTAAGTGTCTTACTCTAAAAAAAAAAAATGTTGAGCTGCTTTTGGTTTCCCGAACTTCGCGATTGAACGAAATAATTTAGCGGAGCCATTGGTTTCGTAAAGCCGAAGTTTAGCCGAAGGCATCGTATGCGCGAGAAGTGCTGGCACGACTGGCCCCATCTCCCGCGGCGGCGCGGTGGAGTCATCTGGAGAGTACGGCCGTGCACGCGTCTGACACCATCGTCGCCCTTGCACCTTGTTGCACACGCGAGGGCACGGGAGGCGAGGACTCGGAAAGCGCGGAAGGTGGGAAGGTACCGAACGGAAGTTAGGCCTAAGCAAGACGAAGAAGGAGAAAAGCGAGACCGTCGTTATCGTTTTCAGCCGAGCGTGCATATGGACGCGCGCGTGTGTGTGTGTGCGGCGGTGGTAGGGCCGGCAAAAAAAAAAAAAAAAAGAAAATATCAAGAGGCTCGAAATGGGTAGCGTCGCAACTGGCTGAGCGTGAAGGGGGTGGTGGTGGAATGGGACAGTACATATATATATATACGATGGGTGTAATATACGTGCACGTATACACATAACGCGGCAATGGCCGCCGCAGAGAGGCCCCGCTCGGCGGTCGCGCCCGCAGGTTCATTGGCGCTATCCCGCTGCGAAAATCACCAGGTGTTACTTATAGCACTTTGCGCTTGATAAACGAGCGCCAGTTGCCTCTCAGCGGGACGCCCCCTGCCGGGCAACCGACCAACCACTGCAGCTCCACCTCTGAGTCTGTGCGTTGCAGGAGCGCCGAGGAAGGACGAAGTAAAACGAAACGAAAGGAGGAGCAAAAAGAAATCGAAAAACGAGAACGTTCTTGGGAGGTGAAGGGACCGCACGCACTCGTGCACAGACACGAATGGGACTTCGTTCTCGTTTCCTGTCGTATCCCAATCCGTGTGAGTGTGTGTGGAGGGGGGGTCAGGGAGAGGTGGGTGGTAGACACGTTATGGTGCCGATGAGCCGAACTGTAGGTGTGGTGTTGGAACGGTTTGTGCGGAGATATTTTAGGATGCGCGGCCACCCCCGACTTGTTGTCAGCCCTTTTTTTGTCGCGAAAGCATACGTGACTAAACGTTGATCTGACTCGCGATGCTATGCAACCTCCTATAACGCATAGTATTATTAATGCGAGGCATTACGGAGATCGCTCGCGGAGTTTCTGCGTACGTTTGATCGGGTATGTATAGGCTTGGTTTCGACCGACAAGGTAGTGTCGGCGGGCGCAACTCAGCTCTGCGTAATCTAGCAATAAATAAGAGCCTCAAATCTGCGTGTTTATCTCGGCTTACATAGGTGTACCTAAAGTATACACGCCTCCTAACTGAATAGTGCAGGGTATTCAATGCTCTCTTTGATTTATTACGCAGGGTATTTCAGCAAAGACATTCAAAATTTTGTAAAGGTTGCCTGTTGCAGATAGCAGTATTCTAGTTCGTTAGCTGCCTACTCGAAGAACATTACATGCGCAAAAAATTGAAATTCATAATCGACTAATTAAAGGATATTCGGTTATTAAGTTTCTAACTAATTAACTTATGGCCCATATTGCAATTTACCATTTCTAGCTTTGGAGTCCGCGAGGTTGATCCACTTGGAACGAATTCCCAGGATGACTCTAGTTTATAGAGACGTTAATTCCGGAACGTTGCGCTAAATCGACACATAATTGTATTTTATTATTCTCTCCCCGTTTTTTAATGTTGTGGGCAAGTGTTTGCCAACGCTTATAACAGGGAAAGTTATGCGATGTTCTGTGCGCTCACCCTCACAGCTATATATATATATCAATTTAAGAGGAAAGCGTGGCCACTTCACTCTGCTGTGAGGGTGAGCGCACAGAACATCGCATAACTTTCTCTGTTATAAGCGTTGGCAAACACTTACCCACAACATTAAAGATTATATATATATATATATATATATATATATATATATATATATATATATATATATATATATATATATATATATATATATATATATATATATATATATATACTATTATTTTATTTAAAAAATACCTTACAGGCCTCAAAGTGAGGCATGAGTAAGGGGGGCAGCACATAGAAATACATAGAATACAAGACATCTATAAACCGTATCTGTTTACAAACTACAACCGCAAGTGCAACCGAGATGAAAAAAGAATTATTTAGTTCACGATTGACTAGGGAAAAGAAGAAAACATAATATAATAACAAGGAATAAATCACACAGATTGTTTTCAGTGAAGTCGTGTAGTTAACAAGATCAGAGTGTTAATCAGTAATAATGAAAAAATGACGGAAAAGCCACGGACGCGACATTCCAACGTAACGGTAAACATAGCGACATAACGGTAATAATGCAACAATAAGCTGTAAAAGATAGTGCAAGTACAGAAAGCATTGTACGACAAACGTAAAGCTTCACATTTCTTCAGTCATTCATTCAGTCGAGGCATCACAGAATGAATCGTAATCGGACTGGCATGCAGTGCTGTCCGGGAGCGAATTCCATATTCTGATAGCACGAAGAAGAGCAGAGTAATGGAATGCTTTTGTGGGCCCGTACAGGCGGGTCTACAAGCTGAAATGATTATGAAGCATATGTGACGTGGAGTAGGATCGTTTCAAGCATGCGGGTGTTCGAGTGGAGTGAAGTCATTTGTGGAACAGTGATAAAAGGGCAATGTCTTGGCGAGTGTTCAAGGATTGTAACGAAAGCTTAACTTTTATTTGTGTTCTTTTATATATATATATATATATATATATATATATATATATATATATATATAGAGAGAGAGAGAGAGAGAGAGAGAGAGAGAGAGAGAGAGAGAAAGGTTATTTGTCAGGAAGAGATATTAAGGAAGAGCACTGTTGGAACGGTTTGAGCGCTTGTGTCCTTATTCCTTTGTGGTTGCATGTGTTAGCGCTCTGTTACATTTATCAAATCAAGTATGCCCCAAACTCGCCCGGAAATAAGTTTTAATGAAGATATGAGAGGTTGGCACCTCTATGGCGGCACCGGCGACTCCTTGTCACGTAGCAAAGGAAACAAATACGCGCAAAAAAGGGCCTCTACTTAGGTTCATGACACACATTCCAGCAAGCACGGAAATACTTAAACGCGCGCAAATTTTTCTGGGCCGTAGTTTAAGCTAACAGTACAATCTGGGAGCCGAACGAAAAATCCCATACATAACTGAAAGGTTGTGGAATCGTGATTCGGGCTGTTTGGTATTTATGGCTTTGAGTTATGCAAAGCGGCATACACCAGTCCTATGTTTTGTTTTGTTACTATATTGCGAATGTTGCGTCTGAGACGTCGCTCGACCGACGGCGCTGCGTGCCGCCCCCCCCCCCCCCTAGGAGAAGAAAAGTAAAAAGAAAAGACAGACAATTCAGAAAAAAATACTCCGCCTGCCCCGGGTGAGGATCGAACTCACGACCTTCAGATTATGAGACTGACGCGCTGCCTACTGCGCTACCGAGGCGGATGTGGCGGTGTGCGCTATTGAATGATGCTATCGATAATGATATTTTTTTCTTTTGCATATCAAGTCAAAATGTTATTCCGTCAACAAGTACGTTCTTTTGTGCCAGTCGAAGACTTGAAAATGAGTGGAGCTATTCACTTGGCGAGGTTCGAGTCCCCGTTTAAATGGCATACCGTAAAAGCGTGGTGGAAATGCTTACAACATATTTGTACACATTGGAGAATACTAGATCACTAGCGTATTCATGTGAATAAATTCAGCCTTCCTTTATAAAATTTTAACAGGGGAAGAATTCAGAAATATTTGATAAAGTTTTACATATATTGTGTGGTTTTCACTCTAAAGACATTCATCAATCCTTCGCGACAAAAAAAAAAAAAAAGTGCCTTCATTGCACAGAGCCTAGTTGGCTCTAAATTGATTCCGTGTGAAGTTCGTTTAAGAGCTTAAGAACCGTGCACATACGCGCACATAATTATCAGTAGTGAACTACGAACTTCGTTTCATCTGCAAGAACTTGCATACACAGTGTTGCTTTGTGCTCCCATTGTTCACTGTCGTTTAGTATTTGCCCTTAATGCCCTTAATATCGGCAGTCGCGAGAGCTCCCGCTAAAGTAATTCAACGTGGAGCCGTGTGGTTAGTGTAGCACCATATGGGAGGAGTAACTGTTTAATAGAACGTTGGTTGCCTTAAAAACGGCAGAGGTCAATTGCGCGGGCTCGGATGTTTCGCTTCTTTAACGTTAAACCTGAAGTTATTACCGATGTTATCAAACTTACAGCAGCAACTTACACTTAAGTGCATCGCCGTCTGTCATGCTGTACTTGCCTGTAGATGACACAGCTGACGCCGCAGTTGCGTAAAATTGGCTCCTCCAAACTTTACTCTGGTGGAAGTAGAACCATGCACTTTACGTAAGCGTTATCTTTGACAAGCTATCGTTATGCAGAGCATATTATCGTTATTTAGGGCAAAGAGAGCCGCTTACGAAAAAAATTAATTAAATGTGTGCCTTTGATACACAATGTGTATCGAGTGTTTGACATATCTGGCTATATTATACAAAGCCTGATTTAATGACATCCGACAGTCAGCAGAAGAGCGTGCCATGTAAACGGTAAATAAATCAGTGCGAAAAATGCCACTGGACCATTAGAATCTTAGGACAATGACAGAATAGTATTTATACCTGCTGCTTTTTAATTATAGTTTAATAAAACTGGTAATAAACTGTCAACATAATTTAATAAAACTGTTATATATATCGGCCCTACCATTTTCGCTGATCTGCTACGTGATTAGACAGACGTATGGAGAAATATAATTTTCTGCGATAATTTGGCTAGTCAACTTAGCGTGCTCATCAATAAATAAATTATTTCTTTAGGCTGCTTGTTCAGATTGCTATGTTGAAGCCGAGCACTAGGGAACTCATGTCTGCTTTGCAGAAATATCTGAGTATTGCAATCAATGTAACACCTTTCAAATGTGCTATACGTATAACAGATGAGGTTCGTGTAAACACTTCCCCAAAAGCTTTCTTTTCGGCACGGCGAGACAATCTCAACTGGAACTACAATACATCTTTCGGCAGATATCTCGAAAGTAGCGTTGGTCCTCAGATTTCTCTTGAGTAGGTGTTAGCTTCATTACTGCTCGTATTTCATTTGGCAGTTACGATATGTTGCCTAAATGGAACAATTTGAATATTTAATTAGCACATTTCGACTTGTTAGGGAAATGATTGTTGAAAAGATTGTGGCTGATCGATTGAACCTATAGCGATCGAGAGACAGATCAATTAGATGCGAATGGTGAGGAGGCTAACCGAAAGGTAAATATCCAGCTTGTTACCCCGCACTGAAGAAGGTGTTAAGAGGAGACAGAAAGATAAGCCACGTAGAGCAGCGAGCACTGTGGGGGCTAGGTACAACGGGGTTTATAAAGCGCATAGCTTTGTTTGGCTCTTTTGCATATTTCTTTGTGGTCCGTACGGTAGTGGTCGGTGTTCGGAATTGCACCGCCGATGCAAAGGCGCCGATGCATTCGTCACGTGCTCTCATAACCGAGTTGATGGCGCGAGCCTTACTGGACGCCGTAGTTCTCACAAACGTATAAGCTCCGGATATGGCACCTGCAACAGCAAAACACATATTCTGTTAAATTTAGTTAGAAATCGAGGCTTATTAAGGTGAAGTTGCTGATGGCCTAGCTTTGACTTGCTCCACATAATTGTCAGCGGCATTTGTGGCTCCACTGCGGAGGCTGCCAGAAATGGGCAATAGGCGACGAGGCGAAGGCATAGAATTCTGCTCAGTTGCAGACGGGCCTTCGTAACGTCGTCTGCTAGGCGTAACAGAGTTGTGCCTGTAAGTGAATAGCCGGGCCAGTCGTCGCGTGCTCTCGCACAAGAGCTTTGGGGCGTCTGACGGCCGTCCCAGGTCCATCCTGGGGCGGCCGCGGGAGAGGGCTCCGGCACCGCTACAGACGTTCTGGTCAACGCCTCTGTTCTTTACGGAATTGTGAAACAAGGCAACCAGCGCCACCTAAATATCCTCGCCGCAACAAATATTACGTCTTCAAGGGCATCCTTCCGTTTATTAAGCGAACGGATTTCTGGAAGCGTTCGGATATTCGCTAACGTTGACAGTAATAGGTGAAGGTTTTCGTAAAATTTTCGTATGCGTTCCACATAACGAGAAACAGGACACGCCGCAGCGTTACGGTGCATTGGATTCGGGGGAGACAATGTGAGTTTGTCCAACGAGTTCGCCTGCCGAGTGGCTTCACTGCACATCTTTATCTGACACTCGATGGGCAGCCTCGCTATCCTTCTTGCCACTGATCTGTCCTGTCGGCTCAGAAGTCCCTTCTCGCTTATATACCTCTGCAGTGTAGGGTAGCCAACCAGACTATTGACTGGTTAACATCCCTGCCTTCCTGTATTCTTCTCTCTCTCTCTCTCTCTCTCTCTGCGTGTCCGCTTTCTTTCCCATGCACTTTTGGAAATAAGTTTTTCTTCGGAGTTCCCGGGCTTTGGTGGCCCTGACCTCGTCACTTGGTCCTGGGCACGGAGCAAGAGACATTTAGGAGTGGAAACTCCGCTGTTTGCGGCGACCAGAAAAAGTCACATGCCCGCGGAGCCGTTATCGTGCTGGCGGCGCCTGGCGGCCTGGAAAGAAATCACCGCCGTTGAGAGCGTGCTGGAGCCGCCTGCCCGGGCGCTGCATTTTTTTTTTCCGCTGAGGCTTCTACGACGCGCCGCATGGCGCCGCCACTGTATACGGCCCCGTCGGCGCATACAACAATTGTGACCTTATCTGGTCGCCCGCGCTCGCTCGCGCTGACGGGAGTTTCCTCTCCTAAATGTCTTACTCCGTGGTCCTGGGCCAGCACTTGGTCCTGGGCCTGGGTCACTTGGTCCTGGACCTGCACGGACATCAGGAATTGACAACCGTGGAACGTGCGTTAGGTATCCGGTTCCTGCGCCTATACGGCGGACATGCTTTCAGATTCTATGGCCGTGCTTGGTATTCAGGCACAAGATGCTCAGGGAGGCCAAACAGAGCGTTCCTAATATTTCGAAGGACTATACCCTTCGGGTAACGGACAACCAATTCGCAGACCCATTGCTGCAGAACCAGCTTCACACAGGGTTGCATGCGTTTGTTTGAGGCCCCTTTGTTTCATTTTCTTTTACTATATATGCCCTGCGGTGAACCCTCCGAGAAAAGATATATACAGGACAACGTCCGCACCACTGGAATTGGCGAATCCGTTAGAACCCACGTGGCGCCGTTGCAATCTTCATCTATTTCTTTTTCTTGAAGTGTACTTCCGGACGAACGACAAGAAAGCAGGTGATACGCGAACTACATGGACGCGCGCGCGTGTGTGTAGACGTCCTCGCACTCTGTCGGCCTGAGCGGCGTCGATCTCATCAACGGTTCGGCGGCGCGGCACATGCCCGTCGCAGAAGGCGTCAAGGGGGCGTCGCGTGTCCCCCTCCCGTCGAAAAGGCGTCAAGAGGGCGTGTCAACCGTGCGTTTAGGTGTGTTGCTGCCGCCGCCGCCGGTGGCATGCGCACTGTGTGTAGGATATCGCGGCGTGAGCTCTTCTCTCGGTGTCTCCTCCTGGACAGGAGGAAACACCGAGTATATATATAGGAGCGGCGGTAACGCGGCTTCGTCCGGTTTAGCACCGCTGCCGCTCGCTGCATGAAACGGTTCCAGCCGTTGGCCCTAATGACAACCATCCATCACGACACCCAATTCTTCAACGTCCGTTCGCCTAGCTGAGCCGCTGCGGCGGCGTATATAGTCCGCCGGTGTCTTCGATCGGCCGGTAATGGAAAAAGAACACCTGGCTCCTCCTTAGACTACACCGACTAGCGTATAAGGTGTATGTTTGTGTGTGTGTCGTGTCCGCCTTCCCCCCTGCCAGCAAGGTTGCGACGCGTGTGATGCTCGTCTGTCGCGTGCTTTATATGTAAGACGTGTGGCCGCACCTCCGTCCATTTGCTGCAGCTTGCGGTTCCTTGCAAGTGCTCGCAGAGTGTCTGGCCGAATCGCTGCCATGTGGACTACGTCCGTTCATTTCTTAAACGACCCGTAAAGGGGTGTTAAATATAAAAAGCTGTCGTCGAACTTAAGCACCGCAACAATGGCAGAGATTAGCATACAACAAAACACAGCGAATACTACTTTGGAGGCGCGTGGCAAACTGCGAAAGGAAGGGGAATAGAGACCAGGATAGACGCGACGAGAGCGCCGCGGGTGTGACGTCGCACGCTTTCGCAGAACAACGAAATAAAATGCGCGCGTGCTGAGACGGCTTGGTGGCCGTAGCTTTCTGCAATTAATGAACGAGGTCGCGGATTTGGTGTTTGAAACATGGCGGCCACTATTCGACGGGTGATGGAAGGCGGACACAAATGCTCATGAAATAACTCCAGAGGCCCGAAATTAAACCGACGTTCCTTAACTATGGCTTCTCTCGTACATAGTCGGCATCGTACTTTAGGATGTTAAACCTGATAAAGGAAATTAAAAGCTTTTGCAGCGGGTGCTCGTTGGAAAAGGTTTGCGTAAAATGTTGACATGCAGATTCTATAACACAGATATTGCAGGAAATGACGTTCAATTGCTCGGGCACTCTGGAAGATATGAAGCAGAATAGTTGTTTGTCCGGGCAAGTAAAGAAGAAACTTTCAGTTACCCTATGCGGCTGATGTGTGTTCCAAGCCGCACCTGAGGCGATAATCCCTGCGTAAATGCATGCAATGCGTGTGATGACTGGCGGTGCGTGCTTGTTTGAGGTTTGAGACATGAAAATTTACTCTGAGATCGCGTGAACCCCCGCATTCTCAAACAAGCATCTACTCGAAGTCAAGCTTCCTCCACTCCACCATTAGAGCGTATACGCAAATTCAACCACCGCTACCATGATAATGATGGTGATTATGATGATGGTGATGATGACCTACTGGCATCACCTTCAAAACGGGGCGGCGACAAATAATCGCCTAACCTGCTCGAGCTAATGAAGTGATCTACACACATTTATCGGTGTAGTAGTTTGTCTGTTGTCTTAACTTTAAGAGTACAGCTGTTTGGCGCCCGTTCCTGTGTTGAGCGTCGGCCTCGGCGTAACCGGCTGAACGAACGAGCGGCACGCAGTGAGGATGAATAAAAAAAACGGCAATGGCGGAGAGCGCGAGGAGGAAAGCGGAGGAGGAGAGCGCGGCTGAAGGGTGAGGAGGAAAGCGGAGCGTCGCCCGAGACCTACGAGATGGCGCCATAGAAGCCTGCCCCGTCACCCGGTCGTGGATGGCGTCTTTCATAAGGCAAGCGGCGAGCGCGTCCACCAATACCACGCGTGGAAACAAAGCGCTGTCCCGGGCTTCAGACCGACTGCGCCGCCGCCGCTAGGCAATGTGCTCTGCGCGAGCGGCCGAGCCACGCGTGCCCGTGCTCAGGCTTTCTTTCTGAACAATGAACGACGCAACCGGTGAGAGGGCTTCCTCGGCCATCGCTGCCAAACGAGCTGCCCAAGCACAGGCTCAACGCCGCCGCCGAGAGCACTCTGCCGTTGTGATTCAAAATGCCTTGCCTCGATATGTCGCCAATTCGAGACACCTATAAACAGCTGCGCTCGAATTTCGCATTCGGGAGGATTGTAATCGTCGGTGAATTTTTTTTTCCTCTCTTAAAACAACGTTACCTACCTGTGTAGCTATATACCTATGCCTATAATGGATCGGGTGCGACCAATCTCTTTCCTGTTTTTCCAACCGTGTCTTGCTTATCTCGACTGCTGAACGGCTAGTGCTCCCATACTCTTTAAATCTCGGCACTTCTGGAAGGTGGATCTTTCCTACGGGTCTCGCAACTTCGCAATGCATTGGGATGGCCTTAGTTGTCTCCGTATTTCTTGCTGCAGCACGCGCATTCATAATTCTGTTGGGAATGCTTGCTCCGGTATCTTTTTTTGTTTGAGCAACCAGCTCGGGCATCAATAGCAAGGCGCTGCGCTTTTTGTTATCGTACACGCTTTTTTTTTTCAGTCTTTTTTTGCCATTCTTGTAAATATCCGTGGTCTTCTTTGTCTCCTTCCTTTGTATCCAATCCACTATCTTTGTTTCTCTCATAAGAACGGCTTGCTGGGCGAGTTGGAATATGGTACTTTGCAAGGTTATTCCAACAAACAGAAAGGATGACTAGCGCCTTTCCTGCTCCTTTCTTCGCGCCTTGCCTCACGATTTCCTTTGGTTATCCTTTTCGTATCTGGCGCACCATCGCTCCTGGCTGTATATTTACTCTTTCAATTACCCTGTACCTCGTTGCCAACTTTCTTGACCTCTTCCTCCATTCTGCGTCCACGCTGCGTGCACTCGCTAATGGGCTACAGCGCCGTCTCTCGTCTGAACGAGACACGGTGCTTCCGAAACCGATCTCCGAGGTAGCTCTCGGAGGCAACGCCGAAACATTCTTCCGTAATTGCTACGACGAGTAGTCGCCTGATAAAAACACCTTTAATCCAGTGTATTTTGTGGAATACAAGGACATTTATATACTCAAACTTCCTGAGTGGAGATGGCGCTCCAGAAGTGAAGCCGGTCGCCGCCATCTTGTTAGAGGCAAAAAACCCCGTGCCGGCGTATAGCTGCCGTAGCGCAGTGCGGTCGTCCGTCCTGCTTATTTATTTTACACAGTCGGAACAGTGTTTTCTTTGGTTGTGGCATGTTCTGCGAGGGCATTGTAACGTCTCAGTAGGTCATGGCTGCGCCATTCACATGAAGTACGTACGCGCCCTGGGTATAACGTTCCCCCTTTAACACTAACAACTCTAACACTAACAACTCTTTGCTTGCTCCCGACCGGATGTTGTGCGTACGTTTGCTTCAGTTGGGAACAGCTTTAGGAAAGCGCTAGTCTACACGCATGTAATTTACGTGTAAAGTAGTCGCTGGCATGCGTCACTGCATCTGGTATTATGTGGCACAGCTGACTTGGGCTGTATCGTGCGATGCGCATCTTCGCGAGCTTTTCTCTATTTGGTTTGTACGCATCACGTAATGTCTGTGCTTGTAATGAAAAAAACACTAGTGAGGCGCATGCGCAAGAAATACGACAGCTCGATTTAAGACCCCCCAAAGAAAGGGGGGGGGGGTTCAAGTGCAGTGCTGATCGAGCCAAAACTAACTGGTAAATCAAGTGTGTTGAAATGGAAATCCAGTCCACTTCTTCCCTTGTGTGGGCGTATGCATGTATCGCAGGCTTCCGGCTTATTCACAAACACGGGACAACTCGCTCAGCAAAACATTAAATTGTATTACGGCATTGGCACAAGAGCGGTCGGGCTCTACTCCAATTACGAGGTTGCAGAGTGCTACATAACGTCTCGGATACACCACACCACACCACTCGGAAGTGTAATCAAGCGCATTGTGAAGAGCGGCAACACAGCTTTCGAGACTTGTATTATGTGAAGCCACGCGACCTTTATTCGTAGTAGTGGTGAACAGGATACAGGGGCTCCTTGTATAACTGGCGATGAAGTTAGACCGGCCCTGCAAGACGATATCACGGACAAAGAGTAACAGTCGATTTAATCTAAGATGGAGGAGTTGTTATGCTTGAAAAACTTGCGGGCCTTTGCGCGGATTGCGTCACGACCTCAAGTGCGCCAGAGAGCTGGGAGAATGCCAACATTATGCTAATCCACAAGAAGGGAGCCATTGAAGAATTGTAGGCTCTCTATGTGACTTTTGTGGATTATGAAAATGCATTCGTTTTCAGTAGAGATACATAGCAGCAGTCATAACATCGCTTATCAAGTCGCACACATACGGTTACCCAAAGATACGGTGAATGAGGTTCATATATGAGAGCGGCACACTCCTACTGGCAGTGCTCCAATGCTCCATGTTGGCATCAAAGAGGTTCGTGGAACACCGGCACATAACGCGTCATGCACATCCAGGGACCGATGTTGGCGTCGGAGAAGGAGGAGGAAGTAAACTTTATTACTCTAGAAAGAGTAATAACGTTTACTGTAATAGTAATAAAGTAATAAGTAATCGAGTAACAGAGTTCTATAGTAATAAAGTAACTGTTTCGTTGAAAAGCGGATCGTACCCAGTGCTACATACCCGGTGACCCAAGTGTGTAAGATGATCTGTTTCGAACCTTAATTCTTCCCTCAGTACAGAAGGCTGATGGGCCTGGTAATAGAGCAGACGCTGCCCAGCTTAGGCCCATGCCGCCTGAAGCCAAACGCTTCGCATATCTTTGTTTCCACAAGAGTTGGAGCAGCTTATTTGCTTGCCGCCATGGAAGTCCTCTTTTCCAAAAAGGTAAACAAATTTTTCGCCAACCAAATTTCTATATTTGCTCCTTGTGTACAGGGTTGGTTGCATCATACGTTTCTGTTAGCAGCTAGCAGACGACTAGGACACAGCTCTGGCCATGAACTGCAGCTTCACCCGTGAGCGAACCGTTGGTCGCCATTACGGTTGCTGTGAACTATTGAGCACCACCGCTTTGCCCATGCTAGACTTCGCGGCGCGAAACTCCGCGATGCTACGCTGCAGCGACACATTTCACATAGATGCGCGTGTAACAGGTTAACACAACGCTCGGAGGTCAAGCTGGGCACAACCCCAAACTCAAATGTGAAGTTGTGCTACATACATGCCGCACGCTACCCATCAGGGCTTGACCAACTCACTGCCTTCCATATTATGCTGCGTTTTCAACGCTCTTGTGCTGGAACAGCAGGGAAAATTTTAAGACTGAAACGAGGCATACCCTTGCGCCGTTTACAAACATAGGTTTGATAAGCCCGCAGACTTTCAACACCTTTACTCTGTACATAACGACGATTTTACAAGTCTAGGTTGCTGTAAGTTGTACGAAAAAATTGTAAGTAGTTGTCCTAAGGCGAAGAGCGCATGTCTCTTATCTCAAAACATAGAAATAGACTTTCCGCGCAGTCAAACAACCTAAATATGCGCTGTTCCGGCGCAGCACACTGGTAAGGCCCGTGCCTTGTTACGTTTCGCCTACGACGCGCGGTATAGCCGGCGCAAATGCAACGGACGCCGGGGCTTCGTTCAAAGCGGCGGACATTTTGGCCCGTTCAGCGCTGCCGCAACGCCTCCCCGCCAAGCGCGTCCAGGCATGTTTCAATGCCACGCGTCTTCGTGTGTGCGTGTGTGCGTGTGTGTGTGCATGTTGGTGCCCACGCTTGTCAAAGCGCGGCAGCCGGGGAGAAGAGCTCCCCAACTGTGAAGCGAGGAGGTCTTACCGGCGCCGGCCCGGCGGATGCGTCACCTTCTAGTCTCAACGTGCCCGTGCGGCGCCGTCACGTGCGCCCCATCCAGAGCCGTTCCTTCTTGCCCTCAACTCCGAGAGTATAAAAGCAGCTGCCCCCGGACGCCAAAGAGAGGCTCTGAATTCTTCCGTCGAGTAACGTGCTCTCCCGTCTCTCCACTTCGGTCGACCTGACCGGCCGCTCTTTTGCGATGCTAGAATAAACAAGTTGTTCTGTTAGCAGTCCACTCATGCTTTGCCAGGACCTTCGGATGCTTCCAGTTGTGCCCCAGGCCGCCAGGCCAACGCTACCCTTGGGGCTTGCGACCCATTTGCAACAGCCTGGAAGTTTCTTGGCGCCGCACTCTCGCTGCTGTTATCGCGCGAGTGAAACCGTCTGTCTCCTTGCCTAATATTAAATTAAATTTTGGGTTTTTACGTGCCATAACCACGTTCTGATTATGAGGCACGCCGTAGTGGAGGACTCCGGAAATTCTGACCACCTGGGGTTTTTTATCGGGCACCTAAATCTAAGTACACGGGTGTTTTCGCATTTCGCCCCCAACGAAATGCGGCCGCCGTGGCCGGGATTCGATCCCGCGACCTCGTGCTCAGCAGCCCAACACCATAGCCATTGAGCAACCACGGCCGGTACCTCCTTGCCTCCTGTACGACTTCAGTGTATACGAGAGCTCTAAGAATGCAAACATTATGATAATCCATAAGAAGGGAGACATTACAGAATTGAAGAATTGTAGGCACATGAGCTTCCTTTCAGTTCTGAAATAAAATATTGACCAAGATAATTTCCAATAAAACCAAAGCAATACCTAAGCAATACCAATCAACTAAGAAAACTATCTGGCTTCAGGAAGGGATATTCTACGATGGATCATATACATATCATCAATCAGGTAATTGAGAAATCTGCGGAATGATATCAACCAGTCCATACGGCTTTCATAGATTATGAAAAGGCATTCCATTCAGTAGAGATACCGGCAGTCACAGAGCCATTGCGTATTCAGGGAGTACAGTAGGTATACGGGAACATCTTTGACAACAACTACACAGTCCACAGCTATCTTGGCTATACGCAAGAAAGGGGTCAGGCAAGCAGACACAATCTCTCCTATGTTATTCAATGCATGCTTAGAAATATGTAAGCTTAAGACTTTTAAGGCTTAGGAGGGAGGATCAACAGCGAATATCTGAACAACCTCCGCTTTTCAGATGACATCTGCAGCACTGGGGATGAACTGCAACAAATAAATTGATTACTTGAACCGAGAAAGTGTAAGAGTAGCGTTGAAGATTAGTATGCACAAGACAAAGGTAATGTCTAGCAGCCTGGCAAGAAAACAATTCATTATCGCCAATCAACCTCTAGAGTGCGAAGGGGTACGTTTATTTAGACCATTTACTCACAGATGACCCAGACCATGAGATGGAAATTTACAGAAAAATAAAAAAGAGTTGGAATGCATACAGCAGACATTCCCTAATCCTGATTATGAGCTAATCACTGTCGTTTAAAAGAAAAGTGTACAATCATTGCTTTCTAGCGGTGCTAACATATGAAACAAAAAACTTGGAAGCTAACAAAGAAGCTCGAGAGCAAGCTAACGACTACGCACAGGGCGGTTTGGTTTTGGATTCTGTCGCATGAGTGCGCTCTTGTGGTCGGATGTTGGTGGCTCCACCGCATGGTGCTCACTGCGCATGTTCCTCTAGTTTCAGCTGTCTATAAAGGCGTGGCGCAATAAAATGATGTCAGTTGAGAGTAGCGTCTCGTCCTTGGTCGTCTCTCTTGTGTCTGTTGTTTTGCGCTAAACAAAGTATTCATGGGTATTAGACTCCCTTGGGTGTTGTCGCCTCTGATCCTGGAGGCACGACTTCCCCGCGACGAAGGGCCGCTCTCATCGTTGACGGAACGAAAGCGTGAGAAGAAAATGCGTAGTGCCGCGCAAGACGGGCTGTGCGGCGCCAGAGCAGCGCGCGTCGTTTCTATGGAAACAAAGCGCTGCATGAGCGGAGGTCTGTGTGCTGCGGCTGCTGTGAATTGCGCCCGCGCGTCACCCACGCGCTACCTCTCGCCATCTTCCGATTAGCGAGGCAGTCGCGTCACACTTCGCTCTGTTGACAACGTGCCGAACGAGACATATTATCCGCGCCAACCACTACATCGTGAAATAAAAACACGCATAGAGTTGCGCTCAAATTTCGCATTAGCGAGTATCGTAATCGCCGGCGAATTTTTTTCCCATTATAACCAACCTTAGTTTTTCCTAAAAAGTTATATGCAAATAGTTTTGAGGAAATACTTCGTCACAATAAACTAATTTAGTTCTGCCGCTTATTTTACTTTTAATTATTTTATTCAAGGACCTTCCTGGATTTTGTTTTTGCGAAGTAAGTGTCACCTATAAGTGCACCGTGCCTCTTTACTGTCCTGCCTATTTCCGTAATTATTGTGAACATGAACAGTACCGGCTGCCAGTATGGAACTTTCTCTTGCTTAATAAAAGACCATTGGGCAACACTACGATAATGTGCAACAAGGAGCGATAGGAATTGTGGCCCACCACGGAGCCTCGAAGGCGCATTGCCTTTCTGACCACCAGGTCGCGCGATCGGCTCTCGGCGTTCATAGAGGGGTGGAATGCAAAACTTCTCTACGCCGAGATTCGGGTGTACGTTTAAAGACAACCTGGAGGTCGACATTTTTCCGGTGACCCTCCAATCTGTCGTTACCCTTGTGTAGGACGGGGAGATCCAATCAATCAATCAATCAATCAATCAATCAATCAATCAATCAATCAATCAATCAATCAATCAATCAATCAATCAATCAATCAATCAATCAATCAATCAATCAATCAATCAAATGCCATAAATTTTCACAAATAAAATCTGCCTAAAATAACATCTAGCCGAGAATTAAAGACCTCCGTAGTGTCATTTCACGCGCAGGTTTACGGCTAAGCGAGTAAGGTTGCCGAAACAATATGAGACATGCCACTTGGCCGCAAGCAGAAACATTCATAAGGATTGCCCTTTTTTCTTTTTTTGCTGCACAGAGTGACACAATTCGCGTTTAAACATTAAATAGAAAGTCAGCCGATTGTCGATTAAGATTTTCCGTCAGCTATCAATTCAGCTCTGGGTGCACGACGCTGGCAGGAGAACGGATGCTTCGCGGACGTCACGCCTTCAAATTTTGAGCCGTCTCAGCCAGCGAATAGGGCGCGCTCTGTCGTCATCTACCCTTCGATACGCTCCTACACGCCTCTATCTTTCCTATACATACTTTCGTTCTCTCTATGTAGCCCAAGATTTTTTTTTTTCGTGTGCATAAAAACAACGTCAGAGAAGAAGAAGAAAAAAAGGAAATGATATATATTCACACAGGATGCCACTATGGCACAAATGCGGGAGGAGTGCTGCTGCCCGCCGTACGAAGTGGTCGAACCCGCAGGGAGCAGATTTGAGGGCGTGACGCCAACAGCCGCCGCGACCGCGGTGGGGGCGGGTGGTTGTAATACATGCGCGGGGCGCTTGCCTACTGGGGCTGACGTGAACGTAAAAAAAAGACACTCAAAAGAGAAGAAGAAAATATATGTAGGTACGAAAAAAAAAAGCACACGACAAACGAAATGGTGCAAAAACGAGTTAAAGAGACAGACCGAAGTGGTCGGAGGACGGGTAAGCCGACAGCTCGTGGGAGATTGTGCGGAAACGCTAGTGGCGAAATAAAAAAAAAAAAAAAGAAAAATAACGGAGAAAGAAATGTCGGAGAAGCCAGCGTGCGTGGCACGACAAGCATGCGCCACCCGCCAATAAGTCGTCCCTTTGAGTGCCGGGTGTCGTGAGTTAGAGTTACTGTATACGAACAGTACTCTACCGTATAGTACTCTACATTGCTGCACTTCATTCCCTCCGCAAGCTCCATGATTGGCCAAGTGGTTGTGCGTTTCGCACATTCACGGCACAGTGCTCTACTTTCCTCTACTGTACACAGTAGAGTACGCTACTACACTTGAGTATAGTACTCGCTCGCCCGATAGAGTACTCTAATGTTCTCTACTGTATACAGTAGAGTGCTCTACTACACTGGAGTATAGTACTTGCTCGCACGATAGAGAATTCTAATGTGCTCTACTGTATACAGGAGAGTACTCTACTACACTTGAGTATAGTATTTGCCCGCGCGATAGGGTACTCTAATGTGCTCTTGTGTACACAGCAGAGCACTCTACTACACTAGAATGTAGTAATTGCTCGCAGAATAATGTGCTCTACTGTATACATTAGAGCACTTTGCCCTGCTGTATACAAAAGAGTATAGTAAAGTACTCTACTAGAGCAGATTACAGTAGAATACTCTACCATGAGTGTGCGAGACGCTCAGCCACTCGAACAATCACGGAGCGCTTGTGGAGGGAATGAACGGCTTGGCCTCCGACGTCTGTGATGAGCGGGACTGTTGCCGATCTCGGAGGTTATGTTACTGTGCCTCCGGAGTAGCGTTTGCTCGCGGAACAGAGACAAGAAAGCGAGAGAGGAGAAATTATTTCTCAGTTTGTGCTTAAACCGTTCGTTGCCTTAGTTATTAACCATTCAACAGGAAATATATCCAACTGGCTTACCAATGATTTCGTCTTTATTCGTTTTTTTTTGTTTCTTTTGTCTTCCGAAATTTGCCTCAAACTTCCTGAGTAAAAATATGAACTGGACGAGGATATACGTTCATCAGGGAAGTCATTGAAACATACTCATTGCGGGAAGTTCCTAAGACTTCTGCGAAATGCTTTGTTGTAGACTTTAGCTGTGGTGAAGGTGTTTCACCGTTCACAGGCTACGCCGAAAAGCAAACATCAAATCTGGGGCGGGTCCACAGCATGAGGTCTCACGCAACCAAAGTCGACGCACAATGCCCGTGGAAGGAAGAATCGGTATGAGAGGTACGCGGGGGGGTAAGCGGACTAAAATACGACCCGTGCGTAAGTACAATTGAGGCTTCTGTACCTCTCATGCCACAGTGGCAGATACCAATTATAAGGGTTTTGCCCACAATGGACCCACACCCAGTGGTACGTACACAATGGCTCAAGTATTGGGTAGCCGAAGTGTAAGAAAAATCATGAAAATCGAAGAAATCGTTGGATGTTACGAGCTAGTCCATAAAGAGGCATGTGCGTTTTGAGCGCTACCTATATGAGCCGACATTCTATGTACGGGCTTTATGTTGCGATTATTTGTTGTTTGACATCGCAAGAGGTGCGCTAACTGCGGGTATCGCATTGTGGGTCCTGGAGCGTAGCTAGCGTGCATGTAAGCCGAAAGCCACCGACCCATGCCAAACCACCAGAACGATGGCAAAGGAAGCTCCGATTTACTAAATAAGGAGCAATGGCCACAACATGTTACTCTATCGGCCCCAACAAGGCTAAGAAGAAAAGTTATAAGGACGAATTTTTCTTCAACTATGAGGCTTTTCTTTCGAAGAACCCGTTTGGGTTTCCTTTGTAGCAATTGCTACGAACGGGTGGATGTCTCATTTTCCATTTATTCATTGCTTCTCTCCACCTTGCGGGTTTCCGCAGAACTACTACGTCGAAGTAAACGTACATACTCTTGGCGAGTGTGACAAATACCTAAAATAAGAAAAACAAGTGGGCGGAAGGGCGGGCACGTGATTCTTACTCCCCAAATGAAGTCAACGACACTCCTCTTGTTCGGGCGGCGTGCTAGGTATGCAGAACTACATCTGTGTGTAGCTTCTCTGCTTTCGGCATCTCCTGTGTTGGGCGTCTATTCTTGCTTCCACTGTTATTTGAACCTTGTTTGTTTCTTTTTTTTTTTTGCTTCGCTCTCGCTCTCTGGCGTCAGTCCATGAGTTCCTTTGCTTTGTGGTCTGAGATGTTGCTTTGCCACCTTTTTAGCTTGGTCTGCGAGTGCTGTGGACTTCACTTCGCACACCACCCCTATCCTTGCCCGTCTTCCTCGGTGTACAGTGGCTTCTTTGTCAGAGAGTCAGTGGATGGAGTGTCTTTTTGTTAACCCACTGTTTCTTTTTCGCGACAACCCCATCTCTGTCGACGACCTCCACTGCTTCCTGCGCCGCTCGTCCGCGAACGCGTGAACAATTCACCGCGTGGCTCTCCGCCCGCCACTTCCGTTCTCGGGGCTTGTTCATCTTTCGTTGCACACTTTCTTTCCTGCTTGTTTTCGTTGGGACCATCGTTAGCCAGCGACGGATGGTCAAGTTTCCTTCCGCTGTAGACTCGCGGTCGGAGCGTCCACTTTCGCACGTCTGTGACGTGGCCTTCCGCCATCACGCTTGACGTCCCCAGGGACCTCACGCTGAAGTCCTTCTAGTCCCACCGACGCCAGAAGTTTTTCTAGGCTGTTGCAAAAGTGTAACAAAATGAACAAGTATGTGAAGACCGATGATGGGACATTACGGCACTCGCTCGATAGCAGACACTGAGAACACTTTTTTTTTTAATGAGACACAAAATATTGTTGCAGATTTCTATACGCAGTTATAAGGAAGGGGTCTCACAGTCAAGATACTGTGTCAGGAGCTGCTGTGCTACGTTATTATCTGGGTTAACAAGTAAAGCGACAGCAATAGGGCATTGAGGTGGAACAGCTAAATAGAGAAGGCAAATAATAGAGAACAGATACGCAAACCCATTATTAAAGCACATGCATCCAACAGGGTTGCATGCGCTAAGCAGGTGTTCGCTTTTTTGTTAATTTTTTACGGCGTATACCTTGCGACATATTTCCCGAAATAAAAAAAAAAATCAAGCGACCATCGTCAGTTTATTACGAAAAACAACAAGGTATAAACGTGAGTCATAATGACAACGCGTTGTATTACGATAAAAAGTCGGGACTATGAAAAACAATGGCCATTAGGACGGCATTATGCAGCATATTGGGAGCCTTACACCCATTCGCGAATTGGACCAGACGATTCTAGTGAATATTAGAGCCTGGTTGAGACTGCTCGGTGATGAATGATAGAAATCTATGCAACAATGCTAGCCTTTGCCAACCTAGGCAGTTCTCACTTGCTTGAGTTTGTTCGTTTGTCAAAACTACACCAGGTTCTTTTTTTTTTGTTTTGCTGGGAGCACAAATAGTCAATATGTGACCAATGACAATACGCTTGCCAATATTGTTGGTTGAACTTATAGAACATACCGGATTGGAATGGAATTGCTGTTGACCATTTTTTGTTGATTTCTGTATAGATTTGCCGGCTGTTTTTTTGGTTTAGAGCTTTTAGTTTCTCTTCCTATGGAGTCTTAGATTAAACGTGGCCGCCTAGTATCAGTGCGCTCGCCGTCAAATTTCTTACGAAAAGAAAATAATAATAAACTAGCGGTAGAGTTACCATCGATTCCACACGCACCACTGGGAGCTTTTAACAAATGTAAAGCATGCGTTACAACTACTAGTCATCGCTCAGCTGGTCTGAATCCACTGCTTTCGGGCATCCCTATAACGGTGTTCGACCTGGGGCGTTTCTTCTTGCGGCGGAATATTTTGAACTTGATGTAAGAGTTCTGTAAAAAGAGTAGTATTTTCAGTTTACATTGAAAAAAAAAATCTGTTTGAGTGTCCAAACTGTCTCTCCAGATCGAATAAGAGTGTTCGAGAAATACTGCTATTCGTCAGAAGTTTGATGAGTCATCGTCGTTCCACGCCTTCCGACACACCACTCGCCGACACATGACATCCGAAACCACTCCGCATCAAATGTCTGATTATCTTGTGTTTCTATCTAGTCGAGTGCGGTTAACGCGAGACCCATATCCTCCGAATATTTTGTTGCACGGCTCCTGATCGTTTAGATTATGCGGGCGAAAATAGCGGTGTGTACAGCTTGTACACTTGACGAAGCTTCGGAAGTGTCGGAAACGGACGCTTCCGATGAAAAAAAAAATAAGCAGTTTCAACTTGCGCGCGCAAACCGTGCGTGCCATTCACCCTCCGCATTGGATCTAAACGACTCACGACCAACCGGAAACTGCTTGCTCCGGGTGTGTCATTTGTCTTCGAGAGGTGTGAAAAGGGAAAAGCGAGTTATGCCCGGGCTGTTGTCGAATGGCCGTTTTCTATACATACGCTTATGGACGTATAGGGGCAGTCGCCGCGTAGCGTAAATGTACCCCCGATGAATATACAAATATATATATGTATATATATCTTCCCACCACGCATCCGAAAAGGTGCGTACGTGATTCATGCTCGTGTGTACACCCTCGGACGCAGCGACCTCGGTTGCTGGGCGCTTTGGAAACTCCTGCACGCGCTGCGTAGAACCATTTGTCATCTTCCCACTCCGTGTGGAGGAGAGGTACGTAAGGCGCATGCGCGGGGTACGTCTTGGCCCTGTCTGTAGGTGGTGGAGTGTTCGCGTGAGAACTTAGGACAGGCCGCCGCAGTGAGAAGCAGAAGCTCCCGTGGCGGATTGGATTGGATTGGATTTCCTTCGATGGCGCGTACCCACTGCGGGGCATTGACCAACATTTGGATGGTATTAGGAAGTTGTTGGTAGTACAAAAACTGGTAAAAGTGTCATGTGGAAACGGATAAAAATAATGTTTGAAGAACTTCAGAAAAACGTCTTGAAACAACCATGAATTCCTCGCGTGGTGGAACTCCGTATATCCTCGTCTTTCTCTCTCGGCTATCGAGTTCATCCCGATGCCTATAGCGACGAGAGCGAGAAATGCAGATGAGAACCTAGGGAAAAGTCCTTTTATGTTTATTGATACGGAAATAAAAGAGAGGGATGTGTGGATAAGCCTTAATTATTGCAACGTACGGTTGGATCTTATTTATACCATGTGCTTTCGTGATCGGTGCTTTACATAGCATACTTGGACGCTTTCTTTCGAACTGCTAAATAGCTATTGATGCTTTCGCGCTACTGTATTACGCGTTAATTTTTATCAATTCCAGTTTATTCTCTGTTTTATTTCGTCTATTATTAGGATAACTGCATGAATTGATTAAATATAGCATTCACTGCGCATGATATCGACACTCGCTGCACGTGTGCCAATAAGCAGCCTCTGGCGCCCAAGTAAGCGCGTGTATGTAAAAAAAAAAAAATGTTGTGAACTACTGCTGTGTCCACGCCCAGTCATTAGACTTACTTCCTTAACGTTTTGTTTAACAGGAGGTCCCCCCTGGTGCTCTCCACCATGAGGCCTCCTTCCGAACTTACAACGTACGTGCATATTTAATCGGTACACCAATATGATTTTAGCTAAGCAAACCCATCAAACCTTATCTGCTGTTTCCATTTTTGTTTTTATCTCTCCACAATATATAGGTGTGCGTAGCAAATCGGGTATGTTCTCCGGGTATGAAACCTCCCTAGCTTCCCTACATTTCCTGTATCCTCTCAACAGCTCGTCTCTTGCGTGTGCTGACGTGTTCGAAATGAATTACCGTCTCCCTTTCTTCTGACGGTGCGGTTTCCATCGCGCGTTTCCGATTCTGCCCGCAGCTACCTCGAGTATCGGGAATATCGAGATTCGTTCGCACTCGTGTAGCCGTTCCCAAGTATTAAATCGCAAGTTCACTTGAGATTGCAATATCGATTTCCCCCGCTCCACTTTATTTATTTTTTATCCAGCTGTCACGTTCATTCCTCTCTTCTCAATCTTCTCCACGTTTGTACGCCTTTGTTCTCAAAGTTTCGTGTTATCCCTTTCACTCTGCTTTCTTGCGCTATAAATGCTTAAGGTCCTCAATCAGTTGAACCTCTTTGATATTTTCTTTTTCTCGTTTCGGCTAATTTCTCTTTCTTTCTTTCTTTCTTCCTTTCTTTCACTGCAACCATCGATCAGTGGGCTGGGCAGAATAACCGTTACATGTAGGGTATACGTTGCAGTGAAAACCGTGCCGAGTATTGCACTGAAATATCATCACGCGTAAAAGGAAAGAAATTCGGGTGAGCGAAAGAAATCGAAGCTCTAATGCTTCAGCGATGAAGGAAGTGAACTTTGTTTCATTGTCCTAGGCTCCTCTATTTCGATACGATTAGCTGTTTTTTTTTTTATTCAGGGCTGCATAATGAAAACTCTGTTGCCGAGAGTACTGTTTTTCTTTACCTTTTTTTTATTGAATAGAACATCGTGGCTTGTTCGGCTAACCGCGAACTTCTTTTTTGTGCGTTTGGGTCTGTGTGTGTGTCTGCTCTCCCAACCTCAACGCCGCGGGCGCTCGTTTTATTATTATTGCGATTATTCCTCGCTTCAATCCTCGACGCTCGTGAATTGAGTGCGGACAGAACGCGATCACTCACGGCATTGTGTGCGCTAGTTTTCCGTTCCGGGTGATGAGTTGGTGCGGGTTGCTCTCCCCTTGAACTCTGATGAAACGCTCCGCCCGTCTCGCATCACTATCCACACACACGCGCGCACTATTTTTTATTGCGTTTCATCTGAACACTGCAGACTGCATCGATTTCCCTTTTGTCTGCCACTTTTTTTCTACGTCTGCTACTATTTTTTTTTTTCGTCTGCTTTCTTTTTTTTCCGTTCTTTCTTTTTCCTTCTGCACACTCAACTTTCCGCACCTCGTCTCATGCTTTTGCTCCTCAGTTGGTGCTTCACCCCCTGCGCATCTGTAGTGGTCTTTTTGGTTCTTGTGTTTTCTTTTAGTTTTCTTTTCTTTTTTTCAATATTTTGTTTGACTTTCGGGGGCGTTACGCCGTCGTTTCGTTTCAACTGTGTTTAACGAAAAATAAAAACGAAAGAATACAAAGATAAAGAAAGAAGAGCTGAGTCGCTATAGAGGCGTGTTACAGTTCTCCGCTGCTTTGTGTCGAATGACGGCCGGTTCTTACGTATACACATCGCTGGAGAGAATCGCCATTCGCGCATGGTGGCGCCCCCTGGCGCTAGCGGTGCGCGCGGATGATTTGTGGTTGCCCGTTAACAATTCCTAAATGGATTGATGATAACTCGGAAGCGAGATCATTCGGTGGCTGCTCGAGCCAGACGGTGGCCCTCTTGTCGTATTCGTCGTTTCTTGTTGTGTGTTGTCGTGTTCTTTATTTTTTACTTTTATTCCATTCTTTTTTCACACCAGTCTATTTTTCATTCATTGCGGTTGCAAGGGAGCGAGTTGTGATTTCCTTTCTTTTTTCCTTGTTTGCTTTCTACAAAAACATTTATTACACTGCACATACTTAGCCTCTTCTTTTGTCGTATGTATATCTATTTTATCGCTTTTGTATGGTGTCGCTGTTGTGAGTGCGCATAGCAAAGTTACTCAATTTGTAGAAATATGCTTATTGAAATCTTTCAAGAATGTTTGAACTAAAGGTGATGTGACTATGCCGGCTAATAGGCAGTCAATTGCGATCTATCTGTAAGGAGAGCGAGTACATTTTGTATAACGTTTGCAGACCTTATGAAACTTAATAAGTTGCAAATCGTCTGGCAAAGGAATCACTGGCGGTGGTGGATCGTTAATGTTTTTCAAAGCTTTTTTTTAATATAGTTAACGACTCAACCCTGGAATAACGGCGCCCCAGAGCTGGCTATAATAGATACATCAAAATGAAGCCGCTAGACCTAGGATAGCCGGTTTTGATGCAGTCGGTACATTTATCTCCAGTTAATCAACAACCTCAGCGACTAAGAGATACGTGAAAGTTTCTTGAAAGGCGACAAGCATGACCTAAACATGTTACATGCGAGCCTTTTCAGAATGTCTCAGCCCTTGTTCGCTAAGCATTCGGAGGAACGAAATGTATTTGTTGCGTATGGGCAGAAAGCGAGTCACCGTTAATCCTATCCTCAAAGAACGAGAGAAACCGAGGGCAATGTTAACGCGTCCTAATTGCTAACCTCCTGTCGCAGTAGCAGATGCTTAACGCGATGCTTTCATTCAGCACTGGAACATGGGCAATTACGCTGAAGATGCTGAGAAATGGGCTGCAAGAGAGCTCGTTCTTGAGCTACTTGGCGCATGCTATCTAGAACGAAAGCTTTAGCTCGGGTGTTCCTATCTAAATACATGTAAAACAAGAATTCGTCTTTCTGGGAAACCACTGCACCAAATTTGGCGAGGTTCGTTGCTTGTAAGAGAAAATCTTAGTCTAGGGGCCGTTGGTTTCGAATTTTTAATTCAGGCAGTCAGTTTCTTTTACAAAGTGGCCAAAATCAAAAACTTTCAGAAAACCAAACTATCAAGTTTACAACGCTGTAACTCAGAAAAGAAGCATGATGTAACAAATGTGAATAGCAACTAATAGTACATCTAATGCGAACAAAATTGATACGTTACACATGAATCTAAAGAAAAATTAATAATATGTAAATACAGCTATTGCGGAACCCTTGTACACAACGTAAGAAATTCAGGTAAGATATGAAATGGCATATCAAATTTGTTCGCTTTCAATGATCTAGTGGACGCCGTTTACAGAACCACGATATCTGTTCTTGATGCAGAGCTATTAATTTATTAATTTCGTGCTTCCATCTTTTTTCAAACTTTCGAATTTTGAAAATATTTTTAAATAAATTGAAGCCCTTAATCGAAATCCCGCTTCCAAAAGTCACAAGAATTTAACTTTCCTCTCAAATGCAACAAATTTCATTAATATTGGTCCAGGGGTTATCTCGGAAAAACGTTTTTTTGCGTTTTACATGTATTTGAATAGGCCACCTCAGAGTTGGGCCCGAGCTAAAGGTTCCTCTTAAGCTATAAAGGGAGAAAGCAGAAATGCAGACGGAGTGCTGCTTCTGACTCTCTTACTTCATTAATTGTTAGTCTGCGCTGCTTGCGTTCTATAGCTTTTAAGGACTGCCGGATTGATTGAAGCTGGACGTGTCCCACAACTACAACTGCTAGGGTGACAGATTGCATGCTATAGGAGACGTTGACGCAGTTCCTTCCCGATGCACAGCTGCATGTTTTTCTGACAATTTTTTTTCTCATTTGATTAATGAAATCTCTCTCTCTCTCTCTCTCTCTCTCTCTCTCTCTCTCTCTCTCTCTCTCTCTCTCTCTCTCTCATTTTTCTCCTTGTGCGTCCTTGAGAGTCCTGCGAATCGCACAGAAAAATAGAAAGAAAGAATCGCTTGAAGCTGTTTTCCAAAGACGAAAGTTGTTGCCATGTTTTGAGGCAACAAGAACAACAACGAGACTCGCCATCATTTTCGCGCGGTCTTCGTTGTGCCGTCGTCGCTGTTGACGCCATGTATACGCCGTCGTTGTCGCCGTTGCATCGTCGCCGCGCTGCGGCCGCCCTGTATACCACTTCACGCTTCTTTCCAGTATAGCCGCCACACCGCTTAGTGCCGCAGAGTGCGTGCACACATTTAGCACGCATAAAACTCCCGCGCCTCGTTATATGCTTCTTCCGAGACCAGCCGTAACTTGTAACTGACGTTGAGCCTAATTCGCTTCAAAATGAAACCAGGAGTGATGATCGAAAATATCAAATTCGTGTTTTTTAGCCGGATCCGGATACCAGTGGTCACTGCTGTATTCGTACAGAAAGTTGGAAGCTGGAGGCGCCCCCCGTTTTGTTGTTGAGGTGTCTTCATTTTATGTGTGTGTCCTTTTAGGAATGAATGAGTCCTTGCACGTATGCCAATTACACAATGAAGAAGTTTTTTTGCATTCATATTCTCGCCACCAGCTTCCGAAAAAGAAATTTGTCTTTGATTTCTGCGCGACTTGCCTGTCCTTACGGACGACGAAACTCTGACGGATACGTACATATCGAATGCCGCCAGATGCCGAAACTATCCAAAAGGCGTGAACATTACAACCCCTCAGAAGATATTACATATTACTATATTTGCTCACTCAAGCTGAGGTGGTTTTCATCAGGAAAAAAAAACTATCTAGTAGACTAGTACAGATAGTCATTTCGTTCTCATCCATGCACATGCTATGTGCTTATCCAACTGGCATGTTTAAGACGATATAAAGCTATGCCCGTTAAATGAACGTTTGAAATTATGTATCGGCGAAGTGTTCGTTAAATTATGTCATTATGATTGTTCCTGTGATTGCTATTTCGACTTTGGTAAGTCGAAAATGTCATGTATATTGTCCTTTAACTTTTTCTGGTCCAATTATTCGTGCAGGAATTGTAACCTTTCGCTGGAAAGATCTGACGTGGAGAAAACCAAACGACAAAGCGATCTTCAGGAAAGCTGAGTCTCGGAAACGCTAATTACATAACTTGTCGACTTTGCGCCGCCACACAAATATGCCTCTCCCTGAAATTTCCCAATTGTCCACGCATCCTATGACATGAGTTTAAGCCTATGCATGCTCCCGAGTATTTCTCAAGCCTGCTTCTTAACGCCTATAAGTTTATAACTTATTGTGGGTGGCACAAAACTGGTTATTTAAGTAAACGGTGGCCACATTCCACATCATAATTGCTGCGAAATGAGAAGTACTAAGCACACCATGCTTCTTATACAACGCATCCGGTTTTTGGCAGCACAAGATTAAAAAAAAAAAAACTCATGTCATTGCCGAAAACTCAAGTGGAATTCTTTTTCTTTAGTTTTTTATAACTTCGGACCAGTCAGAGTTAAACACCGTGTCTCAGTCGCTTCATTCTTTTTTTTTTTTTCGTATCTTGCATGCGAGTGGGCTTTTCCACCGACACCCAAGACTGAATCGAGTTACACTCGGCTGAACACACACACACGAAAAAAAAATGAACAAAAAAATGTGGCGTTTTAAGTGTAGGCAGACGTGAAATTGGATTAGAGAAGGCGCCTTGATTAACGGCTGCGCACATTTTCTTCGCCCGTGCGGAAACACAATGCTACGCGGATCCTTTAATTAAAGCGCGCTATGGTGGCGTGCGCCGAAAAATCGTGAGCTCTGTTCGAGAGACGAATTGTTTTCCCTTCGGGTTGCGAGTGACCTTCCAGGCATTCGCGTTCGCACGCAACGGGTATGGCGTCGCCTTCCCATGTGATCTGAAATGAGGCGAGACCGATTGTTCCGGTTTGTCTACACGCGCGATTAAATCGGTGCAGCACCGTGGAAGGTATCTGTAGTTGGTCAATGGGCGAGCATTTCTTCTACACTGATACGAAATGTAGACGTTTTGTAGACGTCTTGTAGGTCCTATACTTATCATAGCTATAATATGTATTTTTAGCCTATATTTGCGAGCTATCCGCCCGCGAGGGACAGCAGGAAGCCATATGTGTGTGGACATACGCTTTTGTAGACACTTTAATTGCACATGTATTGTCAAACGTGGCAGCAAGTTCTGACTGATCACGATTGCATATGGGACGTGCGCTGTCGAGTTTACACAGTTCTTCGCGTAAGGTCACGAACGCAGTTTCTCATCGAGCTAGTGCTCAAACTATGGCGACGGCGACAACCTCCGCGCCATATTATCACGCGCACATTTTTTCACCTTACTTTTCTTCTTGACAGTGACGTTTATGACGGCATTATCACTGTTACCAATTTGTCGCTCAGCGTAAGACGCACTTGTTATGTGACGTTTCTTCTTCACGCATACTCTCCATCTGCTAGTAACCAAAGATGGCGATCACGATGGCGTTACTTCAAGCCCTCTATAGATGCAGAAGCGGGCAAAAGAGAAATGACACATGCAAGACATGTCTTATCTGTGTGTGTCTTTGCGAAGTTGAAGTGGAACAAGAGGGCACTGCTGTACTTTTTTTTTGCCTACCTCACAGCAGGCATCCTGAGACGCGATCTTCTAGCGAATCGCCCACACAATATTTTTTTCAATGAAGTTCTTTCTTTCGAATTTCGGCCAACAAGTGCTCGAAACTATAAGGGAAATCATTTGCGCGTGAGTTGCGCTTTAGACACACTGCCAAGACGGTTCGTTTATTTAGCCGGTCGTTTAGTTTTGTTACCCGAATATTCAGCAGCCGCAAACAAAGGCTTTATTTGTGAGCTAATTGTCGTAGAGTTCACAGTCATAACAGGAATTAGGCAGTACTCAGGTGTAAGAAAACCTAGGAACTTAATTATTGCTAATCAAACACGGGCGGAATCACACATTCAAGAGGAACGCACCGCAAATAATAGCGTATGCAAACATTTGTTAAACGTAACCATACGAGGAATCTAGACGGCAGGAGTCAAGTGCAAGAAAAATCTACCTCCTGAATAATACCTATAATGAAACATGAGCAGAATAACACATTTAAAAAATATATGGGGCGTGCACCGCATCTGTTGCGCACGCTAGTGTCATGCAGTCCCAAACTGGGTCATTGCAGTTGTGGAATCAGAGCACTATTTTTAAGTAAGAGTAACCTCGCCGCATCGCCCTACGTCGGTGCCTGTACGCAATTCAGCCCTTGACAGCAAACGTTCAGAGAGGCGAGGCACTGGCCAGTAGGCGACCATTTCTCTGATACGAAATGTAGACGTTTTGTAGACGCCTTGTGGGTCCTCCAGTTACCATAACTATAATACGTCATTTTAGGCTATTTGCGAGCTATCTACCCGTTATGGATGGCAGGAGGCCTCATGTGCGTGGCCATAAGCTTTTATAGACCCTTTAATTGCACATATTTTGTTATAAGATTGTCCGTGAACTTATAAAGCATTCCACGTGCAACCGTCATTTAATTCTTTAGAGCATCATTATGTTTTTTTTTAAATAATCCGCTCTTCGTTGCACCATCGGCAGGGCTCATATTATATTGCTGGAAGACGCTTTCGTCCTGCAGGGGACGTAGATAGGCTGCTGATGAACAATTCGTTTTTATTTTAGATACACTATATGCGATGTATTCTATGGACAGTGTACAGGCAATTAATATTAATGCATATACAGGTTCCGCGGATTGAGGGCGAAATTTCTTTGCCTGTAGAGTACAAGTTTGTAAATGTTCGTGGTAAATTTTCTCCAGTTGCGAACACGTACCCTCTTGAATTAGGCCCCCAGAGGCACGGGCTAACTCTGTGGTTTCCACGAAACTGCATGGTTTTAGTGACGTTGAACATGGCCGTTTCATTCGCTGGGTTGTGCCGTTGTTAAGCACGCCCCCCCCCCCCCCCGTGATGATTGTTAGTAGCCGCGCGCGCGTTTTCGCCACGTGATTTCGAAACTATACCACTGGAGCCGCGCGAGATTGCATTTCCAAGTTTGCGAGAGCAGGTGCTGCGGTTCCCACTGGGAACGCACGCGAAATGGGGCTGGCATATCGAGAAGGGGGTAGGGTCGCTTCCTGGAGAGGTCACTTCGCATCCCTAATTCGAAAGCGCTCGGGGGAAATGCGCAGGGATAGCGGGATAAACGACGGTGCGGCCCAGAAGGGGGCTGCCCACGCTGCTGGCGCAGCGGGTCGCAGAAGGTCTCGTTTCCTCGTTTGGAAGCTGGATCGCGAGGAATTTGCCGTGACTTTCTCTTCGTGCGTAGCTGGGAAGTATCGAATGGTCAGTAGAGGGGGCTTCCGCATTGGGACCTGGCAGTTTATATATATATATATATATATATATATATATATATATATATATATATATATATATATATATATATATATATATATATATATATATATATATATATATATATATATATATACACGCGCTTCAATCTGACGTAGTTTCCCTTGAAAAATCTTGGGGCATTGATAAGCAGATATCTCGCTGATCGGATGCCCGATGTCATTTATTTATATCGTGCGTCCAAGCTAATGTTAGCCGAACTGTTCAACGGGAAAAATATTGAAAAATGTTGTGCCATGTACGACTTTAATACGTGGGTATTCGGTCGTCAGACCTCTGGCAGCCTAACACAGCAGGTCTTATAATTTTACCTTACACCGTGTTTTCTAACTCTTTTTCGCTGAACGGCTCGGCTAACGTACCTGGAACACCCTATATTTGTTCCCGTGCATTACATTTTTGTTTTAGCCCTGGTAAGAACGGTGCTGAAGCTGAACGGTGCATGCGAGCTAATCTGCACGCTGCTGGAGAGACAAGCGAAACAACAATAACAAATCAATTACAATTATACCTGAGGGAGAAAAGTACTTTTCATCAGGTCAAGACGTTATATCGTGGAACATAGCCAACGTAAAGCATACTTACAGCATGTTTGATGTCTTTCTGCCGTGCCAAAGGGGTCGACATCAGTTTAGGTTGCTTTTTTTACTGCTGGATGCGTTCCTGAGTGCAGTAAATTAACGTAAAGACAGTGTTTACACGTGAACGCAAAGGCAGAGGAAATGGAGTAGAAATTCGAGAGCACAGGCGTGATGACACACGGTCTTTTTTTTTTCTGTGATTTGCTTTCGACGTCTTTACTTTCCTTGCGTCTAATTACTTTTCTCACCAGTTACAGAATTAAGGACCACGACGTGCTATGTTGCGCCCGGGGTAGCGTGTTTTTGATTACCGTCCCCGTACTACTCGCAACGCAATCCAAACAGGCTCTCTGTCTCTCACTTTTAGGTTCGGGTTGCACGGTATATATAATATCGCGTGTACCAAATTATACTGGAGTCTTCCCGTATACGCTGTCTCACAGAGCCCAGCTGCATGCTGTCCATATCTTTTGAGCGTATGCACAACACTACGATTGCAACGATCGTTTCTTCCTGTCTGTTTCTATCATTACCCTACATTCGGCAATGTTCGAATTACGCTATATAGGCTCACGCATTTCGTCGTGGAATGCCAATTGTTCACACTTTTTTTTTCATTTCCCCCATCGTTCTTGCCGTTCTCGGTCAACCTTTTGTGTCGAGAGCCAAGGTTGTCGGCGGGGGCATACTTTCACGTGCGTGACCAGCCTGCACCGTCCCCCCTCCCCCTCCCCCTTTTCTCTTTCGTGTATCGTTGCCTTATACTGTACCATGGTCAGCAAGCCCTCCGTGGGCACTCGGAACGGGTTCTCCCTTATGGCTTGCCGAAGCTCGTTTGCGGGGCGATTGATGTCGTTCGTGATTGCGATTATAGCCACCGCGCAACGAGCCCGTCGTAACCGCGTGCATAGGTACCCCGTAACGTGGCGAGATCGGCGTGAGATATCCGCCAATGTAATCGTGCTGAACGCAGGTCTCGCTAGCGAAAAGGTCCATGAATAAGAAACGAGAGCACAAAGTAAAAGTTGTAGCCACCCTCGCTGAAACATTCTTCGAGCTTCGTATATATATATATATATATATATATATATATATATATATATATATACACGTATATTTCACATACTGTCAATCCCTAATGGGATTATAACAGCAAGGGCAAGTATACGTAGTAATATTTGCGAACAAGGAATATAAATACGTTATATAATCACGAGTGCGTTATTGTAAACGTTTTCGCTTCACTAAACAAAATAATTAAGTACTTCACCACGAATGCAATATTTGGGTACAATATACTATAACGAAGAAGAATCTGAGAAATGAAGAATCCAAACAAGAAATACATGTATTTTCTGTTGGCTGATCATGTCCTCCTGTTGCCTTTCAGTTCAAAGCATCGACAGAAATTGGAGACACGGTAAAGTCCTCTGTTCTCTGGCTCAGTGTATCGATACTCTCAGATGTACTGCTGCTGATTATTTACGCAGCTGCGCATTGTGGCAACTCTTAATTCTTTAAATTTTCTCCCTACAACGTTTTAGACATAAGACAGTGTAATCAAGGAGTACATGAAGCACACGTGAATATATCTTGGGAAATATCTACAATGTTTCCAAAGCTACCTTGTTTCCCTGCAAGAAATGTAGTTAAAATACCTATCGAGAATGGGGTCACGCAAGGAGACACCATCTCTCCAACGCTATTCACTCCGTGTTTAGAAGAAATATTCAAGCTGTTAGACAGGGAAGGCTTAGAAGTGAGGATAAGCGGTGATTATCTCAATAACCTTCAGTTTGCCGTCCAGTTCTGCAGCACCAGGCCATGAATTGAAACAAATAATTGATGACCTGAAGAGTAGCATATTAATCTACAACGCTACTTGAGATCAGCGTTGATGATTAATATGCAGAATACACATGTAATGTTCAATAGCCTGGCAAGGGAACAAGAATTCGTGATCGCCGGTCAGGCTCTAAAGTGCGTTTAGAAGGCGCAGGAGTACGCCTATCTAGGTAAATTATTCACAGAAGACCCTGACCATGATAAGGAAACTTGCAGAAGATTAAAGATGGGTTGGAGTCCATACGGCAGGCATTACCAAATCCTGACTGGAAGCTTACCGCTGTCGTATAAAAGAAAAGTGTACAATCATCGCATTCTACCAGTGCTAACATATGGGCAGAAACTTGGAGGTTAAGAAAGAAGCTGAAGAACACGTTAGGGCTCGCGCCAACAGCGATGAAATGAAAAAGTTTAGGCGTAATGTTAAGAGACAGGAAGAGAGCGGTGTGGATCAGAGAGCAAACGGGCATAACCGACATTATAGTTGACATTAAGAGGAAGAATGGAACTGGGCAGGCTATATAAAGTGTAGGGCAGGTAATCTCTGGAGTGTTAGTTACAAAATCGGTGCCAAGGGTAGAGAAGCGCAGTCGAGGACGGCAGAAGAAAGCTGGGGTGAAGAAATTAGGAAATTTGCACGCGCAAATTGGAATCAGCTATAGTGCAAGACGCGTTATTGGAGATAACTGGGAGAGGCCTTCCTCCTGCAGTGGACATAAAAGATAGAATCATTGGGATCATGGTACGAATCGAGTGACGCACTATGGGGGCAAGTGTACATCTATAGTGGAGAGGTTGTCGTCCTCCAGTCAACATGAAATGCGCAGATAACGATGACGATAAGGTTGATGACGATTATATGACTGTACTATACTTAGAAAACGCTTAAGATAAATAATTACTCGAGCTGTACTAGGGAAAGCACGGGGAATGCGGGAGATGGAAATTCAAGAGGATGAGCAAAACGAAAACAAGGTGAAAGCAGGAGCCAACGTTTCGACAAGTGGACTTGTCTTCTTCAAGGCGACGTATGCTTTCCTCGCCACTGCTCATCGAGCTGTTCTAGTAATTTACCCTTTTACAAACGGAAATACAGTCTTAGTTTGAGAATTGTGTGTTGTATAAGCAAGAAAAAGAGCCAACGCTAAAGACGGGTGGCTAAACCACCTTGATGTTGCCGCAGCACCATCACCACCACGAGACACCATGAAAAAAAAATTATGGAGTTTTACGTGCCAAAACCGCTTTCTGATTATGAGGCACGCCGTAGTGGAGGACCCTGAAAATTTTGACCACCTGGGGTTTTTAACGTGCACCTAAATCTAAGTGCCACCAGTGTTTTCGCATTTCGCCTCCATCGAAATGCGGTCGCGTGGCCGGGATTCGATCCCGTGACCTTGTGCTGAGCAGCCATAGCCACTGAGCAACCACGGCGGGTCACCATGAATTTTGACGAGGATATGCTAGCGCCTAGTTAGTTTCTTTAATGACCTAATTAGATCTGTTCTTTTTTCATCGGTAAAGGTGGATTTCATTGTATTCCAAAACAGCCCAAGACTTAGCTTGTTTCAGTAGCTTTTACCGAGTCTTACTGCGACGTCATGCATAAGATCACACTGAGGCCACATCCACTACGTCATCCATGACGTCACACCGACGTACTGGTGCTGCGTCTTCGACTCGAAGCTAAAGAATTAAAACTGATCCTAATTGTCCTTGTCTGCGAATAACCAACTTGTCCAGGCAAAGTAGCAAAAGATAGAGCTAAGAAGAAATTTTAACGTGTCTAACTGATTTAATGTTTCTCTTTAGTGCCCTTCGAAGGGCGTGTTAGCCTTTGCGAGGCGGTTCACGTTTAATTAACCGGTGAACGGACCGGTCGGTTGCAAAGGGTAAGGGTACGCAGTCGAGTCACGGTAACGCTCACATGACCGAGCTGTATAATAGCTGTGCAGAGGTAATACAACGCAGTGCGCGGTTGAATTACGGCGGCCCCGCTGCGTATGGCGCGTGACAGCGCCGACCTTGGCGCAAATCTGTGTCGCTCATTTTGCTGCCAGCGAGATTGAAGAGTCTTAAGCAGAGACGTCGACGCGGCGGCTCTTTATTCATGCACGCTCTCGCACGTGCACGCACGCGCATTATGAGACTGCGACCTGTTTCCGAGACGGCATGATGTCGACGCCGAGGCCTTAAAGGCGGACGCGAGCTGATTAACCCTGCTTGCTCGCGCAGAGGAGCATCTCGGGTCTCGCTCAATCTGCGGCAGCGGTGAAACCCGTTCCGCGGGGAGGGGGGAGGGGGATCGCTTTATACTGGTGGCGTGTGCGTGTGGTTGTGTATTACCGTTACCGAGATACTGCGGCGCTGCAAATCCGCGCGTGCCAGTAAAAGAAGGGTGATGATAGCAGGAGATTCCACCGTGCACGAGATACAGCCCAGTTCGGTGGCCCTTGTATCGAGCTTATATATAAGCTGTGAGGTGCGTTATGCTGGAAGTCGTGCACACTTCGACAGGCGTGCGCGGCCGTATTCAAACGTAATGAGCAGCCTCATTTATACACACGCGAATTGAGGTGAACGATTTGGCTTAGCTAAAAACCTTGTTTGCAGTTTTGTTAGTCTTTTTTTTGTCCCGCCTCATGTACGATGTCTTCTCTCGCTGTCATTTCTCGCTGTCAGTTCTCGCTGTCCTTTCTCGCTGTCAGTTCTCGCTGTCCTTTCTCGCTGTCTTTTCTCGCTGTCCTTTACTGCCATATGCCACTTCTCATTTAGTCGGTATAAGACTAAGCTATAGACAGTCGAAGTGCAACCAGCAGTAATGTCCTCCTTTCACTTTTTTTCTAATTCTTAAATAATCAACTATTTCCTGTCACTATATACTACTGTACTGTGACTTGTCTTATACCGAAGTCTTCGTAGGCACGCCGCTGCGGCTCATTCATTGGCAGCGGCATTCTGCTTCAGAGCACTCGCGAGGTTCCGGGTTCGATCGCCGGGCCTGCGGGCGCACTTCGACATGGGCGCAATTTCGAAAACAATCATGTATCGCGATTTTGGCGTACGTAAAAAATAGAAAGAAACATGCGAGGTGCTCGAAGCTAATCGGAAGTCCTGCACTACGGCGTATCCGATATAACCCGCATACATTTCTCGGGGCCATTAAACACCGTAATTTATCTTAACTAAATTTCTCGTTGAATGCAAGTATGGTTTTTAGAAAGGCGTTAGCTGAAACCCAGTTAAAAAAAGAAAGGCTGATGAAACTTTGGTATCATTCCTTACGTTGGGAGACATTAATAGCGGACTATACACTGTTAAGAAGGGCTAGAGCTAGAGCTTGGGCTAAGCTAGAGCTCACAATAGATCACCTTTCGTTCCTTGCACGTACACCGTTCAGCCGGCAATGTGTTTACACGAGAGAGCATGGTCAGAAATTAAAATATGCACAAAGCAGCTTGCTAGTTATGCAGCTCCCTAGTTTGGCTGCTCCAGCAGATCAGCGGGATGCAGTCTGTCATTTCTATGAGGATTTTCCGTTCCTTGAATGAACGCAGCGCCGCAACATGTCGCCACCGGCGCTGCTTTTTCACGTTGACGTCCATTAAATACGCATATTTAGGTCTATGCCGATATCGGGGTCGCGCTAACGCGGACGTATGCCACAATACCGACAGACGCAGAGGCGAGCGGAGCAGCGCTGGTGGCGACGTTGTGCGGCGGTGCCTTTAATGAGAGCGCGTAGAACTTCTTTTTGCAGTGGCCATTTGTATTTCGCATAGATTAGGACGTGCAGCGTGTCGACAGCGCCACCACAACCTTGAAAGTGTTTCCATGTCTCTTCTTTTCCGAAGATTCCTACGAGACAACAATGATAACTCTATCGCACCATTGGACGGCGCTGCTTTCCAAATGCAGCTCCGGCGTTGCCATCTTCAGTTGTTGTGCGAACACTTTCTTCATTTTTTTAAAATTTTATGCATAGTGATGCCGAACTGACGTGATCCTGAAAACACCGAACGTGCCTGTAAAACACCTTCTTGAATCGACCGTCTACTACTTTCCATTGGTTCATGCGTGGTAACGGCTGTGTTAATACTTGAATAGTCTGAATAGTAATACTAATAATGAATAGTGTGTCGCACCCGTCTTACACGCTACACCTCCCCTTTGACACCTGTCTTCATAAAAGTATCCCTTCAATGTTCATCTTCACAGATTTAAATTTCTTGAGACGTAATTGTGCTACGAGATCCACCGAAGGCTTTGAGAGAGAGCAAAAACAAAGATTAAAAGAAAACAGGTTAAACCCCATTCCGCAGATCCTGTTAAGCATAAATTTGCCTACCTACATACGCGCTCTATACAGCTGTAAACGGCCCGCTCATCTTTTAGTTGTGTTCTTCACTTCGCTCGCACGCTTGTTTATGATGTTACAAGACGCGATTAACCTTCACTTAAAACGAGCAGTTGGCGACGGGAGACAAACCACCTTGCATGCGCTGAATAAAATGCCTCACATGCAGGTGGAGGGGACCGGAATAGGATGAAAAGGCAAAAAGAGAAAGAATGATAAAGAGAGAAATAGAAAGTGAATGTATGTACACTCTGCACATTTGCAAGTTTTCGCCGTTGCATCGAGAAGTATGTGCGCCAATTGGACGTTGCAACTCTGGCCGCACTCTCCGGGCACGTGCGGCGGTTGGCTGCAACGCGGCCCTCGCCCGACGAGACGGTTAGGAGAGGAGGAGAGGAAATATATAGAGCGTGCGGCGGTCGGTCCTTGCGCCGGCTGCGGCATCAGTGTCGCTGTTAAACGTACGACCCGCTTCGACGAGAACGACTTGACAGCGCTTATAAAACACACTTGGAAGCAGGTAGTATTTCGATCTCACCCAGGATTCAACTCCCCCTCTTCCATCCCCCTCCGTCATCCCCTCCCCCCCCCTTCTCGGATACACACGTACAGACACCCCCTCCGCAACACGTCAGACGAGCGCCGAGACAGCTGCGAAGTGCGCATCCTCTTATCGCCGCCGTCGATCCTATACGGACGCGTCGCCCGATCTGTCGAGGTCTTGGCAAATCGCTCGCAGATAGCCCGCTACAATTCTCCCAGCGCTGCCATCTTTCTCCGTTCGGGTGCTTTCTTTCTCTTCTTTGTTTCTTCAATTTCGTTCTCTTTTTTTACGCGATGTCCGTTCTTGAAGCGCTCTCTTCAGAGGTCGATGCGAGGCTTCTGTCGCTGAAGAAGTGAGGAAGGCGTGTGTCTCTGCACTGACGTTTACGTGCTTGTCGTGTTTGGACAGCCGTGAAGAAGCACGGACGACTGTCCTTTCACTTTGCTGTTGTTGTTTTTTTGTTCGTATGTGTCGCGCTAAGTGTCCTGTCCGCCTACTGCGTGCGTGCGTGCGTACGTGTGTGCGTTTGTACAGACGCTGGCTCGGTAAGCAAGGCGGCATCGGAGCAGCTCGCAGGAAGGCTGACAGCAGTTCGTCCTGTTGTGCGAGCGTTTAACATGTCCGATTTTATAGCCGGGCGGGGAAGCCCAAATTGATCGTCTTTTATTCCGGCGGCGTCCTTTCTCTTCTTTTGCGCTCGAGCGCACAGCCTCGCTTGTGGGTTATCTGGACGCAATCCCTCCATGCCCCCCCCCCCCCCTCCCCCAACTTCCCAGCAATACCTGCCTGTACACCCATAGCTCCTGCCATCTTGTCTTTCGATGCGTCCGCGGCTGCGTCGGTAGAATTCGCAAGGACTCTTGCTTTCTCCATTTCTCGCCGCTTTCTTTTTTGTTCTTAATTTTTTTTCTTATTGTATACGTTTCAAGGTATGGTGTTCGCCACGTCGTGGATGCATGGTAGCACCTGGGTTGGCAGCGCGGAGTAAATATTACCGCAGGATGCGGCGCTCCGCGTTGCAGGAGTGCTCGATCCTTGTGGAAGCTCGGTGTATCTGCGACTTCGAGCAACACCGGGCAAGATTGAAAGTGGCAGGAGCTAGTCAGAACGCGGAGCTCGTTCACGCTGTTTCAAACTTTCGTTTCCCAGCTTTCGCGCTTTCCTTGTCGGTGGTGAATTTAGTGTCTCGCGTCCCGTCGCCTCTCTGACATGCGGGTCGTAGTCCCTAAATGGTGGCGGTATACGAAGCCGCCGTATCGTGCTGAGTTATGTGTATCTTCCTGGCAGTTGATGCGCATTCGCAAGGTTAAACACGTGCTGATGAACACTACTGCAGGTTAGTGCATGGACTGATGCCCTTTTTTTGGCTCGCTGTCCAACGAAAAAGAAAAAAGAACGAGCGATGCAGCCCTCCTCGCCAATGAGAAGGAAGTCGCAAATCCTGCTGAACGTGGAATGCAGCTCGACGGTCCCGAGTGACACACTACGAAATTCGGAGCGAGAACCCCGCTGTAACTCGTCGAGGGCCACAGAGAGGGGCGTACCCCATGGCAGCTCGAGAAGCAAGAACAACGTCGGTTCTCCATTGGCTTTACGTTGAATGACGTTGCCTGCCGTCGTTGAGGCCGAATTCTTCGAGCGGCTATACTTCGGTCGTTTGGCTCAAAGGAAGCTTGCACTCTCGAAGGTAATAACGCCGAGACCACGTAGGCGCTGAAGTCGTTTTCAAGCTGACGTTCCTCTCATATGTCCACATGAATACGCAAGCCACATCCAAAGAACTTGAAAGGCCATATAAAGAAAAGAAAAGCTTGTAATGCTGCTTGGAGAACACAACGCCGACCACGGTGACATTGACAACGCCAATGTCTGACACGACGTGGTTCCCATGTTTTGCGGTCAAGATAATGGGTCGTAGACTATCGCGATCTCTCTTGCGACCATGGCTCGTCGCCCCATATGAAGCGGTGAAGGCTCTTTTGGGCTTCTTAAGGACGACGGGCTTGTGTGAGCGTCTGTGACTATTAGTGCGATTACTATTAGACCACGCGCGTCAGCGAACTCACCGCTAATTTCCTTCTTTGCTTCCCTCCTCTCTCTCCCTGTCCATCTTTGTTTTTCCCTTTCCCATACACGCGGTGTAGGGTAGCCAACCGCTCGTTATTCTGGCTAACCTCCCCGCTTTTCTCTTTCCTTCCTTCCTTCCTATCCTACGGAAAGGAAGTGTGACGGGGAATACATTCATTATGTACAGAGCAATATTACTTAAAACGCATGGTACTCTCTTCGGATGCGTACACTGCCCGTTCATTAGAGAGTTAAGAACGTTCAAAATATATATTGTTGTGAGGAAATACAATAGTGCGGATACCGGCGACAGACTCCACGACAGACGTAGGAGTAACGTCGTCGTGCAGATATCCGTGTCGCAATCCACTGCAGAGAACTGCCGACAGGGTCACCAAATCGTAAAACCACGCTCCGCGCACTTGCTTGGTTCGCACTGCCACTTTCTGCAAAGGCTCACGTGGGGTGATATTGCAGGGCGGAAGGCAGCGACTCGCAAGGCCTGCGGGCGTTGAAGCAATGAGAAACCACGAACAACCGCAGAAGCTAGCGCCTGCTCTGTCTGATTGGCTTGCCACGAGAAGTAATTGATCAAGCGTCGCAGGATCAACGTATCGCGACGCAAGCAAAGAGGTAATACACGTTGCGAATGAAACGTTCTTTTTGTTTTGGAAAGTGAGAGAACAGTGGCTTTACGACGCTCTATCGGGATTTTCGGAAACCCTTAGAATATATCTTGCAAGCTGCCCCTTTTGGGGAAGACGTTACTCGTCAGACAAGATCGTGAAACTATGGTTTCAAACATCACGGCTTCAGAAAGCCGCCGAAAAAATGGAGCGATTCTTAAAGGCAACTGAACTCAACAACCGGACTCTGTCCTTCGTGCAATTTTAACACCACATTACTGCACGTTAGCGCATTTCTTACACTGTATTTTTTGTGTATGTATTCGCATATGTATTCTAATTATTGTATAACTGAGTGTACTCTCCTTCCTTGCACAATGCTTCTAGGGGCCTGTAAGGTATCTTCAAAAATAAATAAATAAATAAATAAATAAATAAATAAATAAATAAATAAACCGTCTGTGACGCAGCTCTCAGAATTTTAATTCTGTCGGAGACTCCAGTGCGCATCCACTTAATCGTAACTTTTCCCTCCTTCTCTTAATTTCTTTTCGCCCTTTCCCTTGCGTAGGGTAGTCAGCTGGACTGAATCCTGATTAACATCTCTGTCTTTAGCATTTTCTCTCTCTCTTTCATTACCCTTTTAAGAAAGAAAAACGCATGGATGAAACGCGAGGCCCGTGAACACATAGCATGCAAAACAGAAAACCACGACGGAAACTTGCCTTGAGCTGTATTTTGCGTGAACAGTATTAGCACGAAGGGCGCCAAGCGCTGGACATCAAATGAAAGTTTACTGCACGCAATTCATAATATCTCACTTATTCCACAAATCGTGAGAGCTGTGCATAGGTCTCTTAACACGCGCAGCGTTGGAAAATTCCGTGCAGCATGGAGTCATGGGCAGTTAACTTTTAATTCGTGTCAAACACTTCTTCTGTCAACTCTCGCTTCATATGTGTCGTAGCCTTGTGATCCACTGTGCGTTTTTTTTAGTTTTGAGATTCTGAAATTTATCCCTTTGAGAGAGAGAGAAAGCGAGAGAGAAAAATGGAAGACAAGAAAGGTAGGGAAATTAACGAGTCTCACGTCCGGTTTGCTTCCCCGCACAGGGGGAAGGGGTATCCCTGTAATGCCCACACGCAGTTCGAGGTCGAAGAAGAATTAGAACGACTCTATCGCTTTCATTTCTCGCTAGAGAGATTACAAAAAATATATACGAACTATTATTTAAGCTATAACCTAAGTAAGATACTAATTAAGACAACAGTGCTCGGCTTCTTCAACTATGCACAACTGGAAACTCGCTCCAGCGCATCAAAAACCAAACTTATCTATGCGGTTGGTTTCGCGTGCATGTAAATCCGAAATCTGAGGTTATGCATTGAGCGTTAATTATTGGGCTCAACACGTCAGGCATTACACGTCAGGCATTACAGGTTAGGCATTACAGGTTTAAGGGTCGGCAACGTAAATTCCACGGACTCCGAAAAAGAGAGCCGAGTTCCGTCTCTATGCATACTGGGTCGACAGCGAGCGGAATAAAGCGGTAGCCGAGGTGGTCTGTTTGGGGGGGCCCTCCCACGGCAGCAAACCCTGGCCCCGGCCGCGCACTCCTCTTATCAGCCGAAGCGGGAACGCTCTCGTTTTTCAAGGGGCCGTCGCTCGACAGACGTTGCCGTTTGCGCACCGCTTCAAGATCGTGTCCGATGTGGTTGTAAGAGGGAGTCGTGAACTGCCGGAGCACGAGGGAACAAAGCTGGTGCCTTTCTTGTCGGAGCGGAACTACCTTCCCCGTCCAGCGACCGAATCGAGGTTTTTGTTCGAACGCTGTCGACTACCCGTGTATGCATGGCACTTTGCGGCTTTTTCAGGCCTCTTTACTTACTTGCGGTCTTTCAGCTTCTTCTGACACACGTGCTGCGTCCCCTGTTTGTTTATCGCTATTTCTTTCTTGCTTATTAAGCAATACATTTTCCTGTAGTGCCGCTTTTAATGCGGAGCAACCCTTCTCCAAGCTTTTTTTGGCAAACGAGCCAATCTCGCCACGTTAGTCCCTGTGATAATGTAGTCTAAAACTATGTGCCACAACGGTGATTGGGTATGCGTGTGCCACTGGGAAGCCGGGCATGTGCGACTGGATATGTTCACTGGGGCCACTAGACATGGGCCGCTGCGTTTTCGTTTGCCTTCAATCGTATATCTTGCCCTTACAAACATGTTCTGCCTAACTGATTATAAGTATCAACACTACAACCTGTAAACTCCACATAACTGTTCACTGCACAACGGTTGCACTGTTCATGCAATTGATCCTCTACAAGTCACGAATGCTTGGCATTACGTAGGCGTCTGGCGAATTTTTTTGTCTTACCGTAAGCTCCTGTACTTTTTGGCTATATATGTACGGATGAGGGGGGGGGGGGGAAATCATGCAGAAACTCCACTGGAATTGTCTTAAGTAGGCGTAAGCATCGTGTCACTTCCTCATCTCTACGCAGTCCGGTTTCATTTCGCAGCGAGTTGCGGTGATATATCAGCACGTGCTTGTTTATTGCTGGTTATGGCAGGTTCGATGCGTGGCCGTTGCGGGCTCGATCACTGCTGTGGGCCACGATGTAAAATCCTTTCCGTATGTGGAGGCAGCGGTGGCGTAGAGGTAGAACACCCGCCTCGCGTGCAAGAGGTCCGTGGTTCCAATCCCAGTGCCGGCAATTTTCCACCGGATTTAAAAAAAAAAGTCCGCGTGTTGATAAAATTGCATACACAGGCCTGGAGTGTGGCCTAATCCCGGTGACCAGAACCGGTAACGCACTCCCTCACCAGAGCAGGATTGGCCACCCTGGTGCAGTACTTGGCCACAACCTCCTATATGAACAACACAATCAGAAATATGGGAGAGGCCTTTGCCCTGCAGTGGGCGTAACCAGGCTGATGATGATGTGGAGGCGTGTTAACGTTACGGATCACCGATGAGCCGTAATCACTCTGGAGCCGTCCGATACGGGCGTTGCTCATTATGTCCCAGGAATCGCTCGCTAAATCCGTCAACCAATAACCAATCCACGAATTTGTCAATCAGTTAGCCTGCCACTTCCTCCAATTGTTCAGTGAGTCAGTCATTCACTCAATAAGTAATTAATTGATTAGCTAGATATTTCATAAGCAATCTTAATATATCAATAATTAAGAAATTATTCGTCAATTATTCAATTTCATTCAATTTATTTACCAATAAATAAATCAGTCAAATGATCGATTTGTCGGTAAAGAAACGAATGAATAAACAATCTAATCAAGTCAGTCACCTCTTATGTCAGGCATAAATAATTGAAGAAACCAGCCACGAAACAATCGATCCATCTAAGTAATCGCGTGTGGTGACTCCTTGTTGCTGGAGCATGAGATATGAGTTGCATTCGCTTACAAAGCCAATTATTTCATGTCACATTCGTAACGATAGGTTTATTTCTTATTTGTGCGCTTCTTTCACGCCACTGCCTGCACCAGACGGGCTTAAAGCACTCTCGTCAGAGTGTTTACCCAATTTTATATTATTATCCTCGGTCCTTGGTTGTGCGACGTACGGCGAAATAAAATTCAAGCTTGAAACGTGGTTTATATATATATATATATATATATATATATCGCTAGTTTTCATTAGAGCCAATTTTTATGCTGCAGATCTGGCGATTGGCTGCGTATGCTCCGCACGTACAAAACAAGTAGGCCTGAAGCTGTCGAACACGGGTGTAAGCTAATACACACACACACACACACACACACACACACACACACACACACACACACACACACACACACACACACACACACACACACACACACACACACACACACACACATATATATATATATACGCTCTCTCATATATATATATATATATATATATATATATATATATTAGAGAGAGTGGGTCTTCCAAGACACACACGACGACTTTTTGAGAAGTAATCCGAGACCACTTTCGCGAACCGTCATTGGTTAAACAAACAGCCTACTAACATGCAACTATACAAACAAATAGAGCAAACGAAAATAAATTACGGACACGACGGGCCCTTTCCGAACGCCGTCGCTCTTTATTATGCGTCGCACGGAGCCTGCGTAACTGACCGAGCTTGATCGAAACCGATAAGGGAGCGGGGAAAGAAAAAAAGAAGCAGCGAAACAAATTAGGTAATTGGTAAAAAAAAAGGGGGAAACGCGATAATTGCGCCTGTATAGAGCTGTCTAGAAAACGCATGCCCGGCGAAGGAGCTTAATACACGTCTGTTATCTGCGAACATGATCTGGAAGCACCATAGCGCACTTTATGTCTGCGCATATCGCCGGGTGGAAGGAGCCGTTTAAATCGAGATAAGTGCCGTGGATTCTTGATGTCGCGGGAGACTGGCCACATAGTTTTATATTACCTCCCTCTTTTACCACGTCAGACTGTCTTTCTCTTCGAAGTGCATGTGACACGAAATGTTATAGCCTCACTTTTTCCTGGTCGTGCCTTCGTATATTTTAGGGTACTCCTTATCTCTGCCTCGCTGTGTTTGCTATGGATGTACTTACTCAGGTCGTGTTATAAGGCGAATTAATGCGTCTGATGGTTTCTCTCCTATATTTTTTGGGTGCCTGATTGATCAGTGCCCATTTGCGGATACAGATACTTCTTTTCCCATAAAGCTAGTACATAATAAACTATGCATGAAGGATCATAAAACGAAGATACAACCGCGCAACGAACGATGGAACGAAGAATGTTAGGCATAACGTTAAGAGACAGTAAGAGAGCGGTGTGCATCAGAGAGCATACAAGGATATCCGATAGTCTAGTTCACATTAAGACAAAGAAATGGAGCTGGGCAGGTCACGTAATGCGTAGGTTAGATAACCGGTGGACCATCAGGCTTACAGGATGGTAGCCAAGAGAAGGGAAGCGTAGTCGAGGACGGCAGAAGACTAGGTGCGGTGATGAAATTAAGAAATTCGCAGGCGCTAGTTGGAATCGATTGGCGTTGACAGGAAGAGGCATTCGTCCTGCAGGGGACACAAAATAGGTTGATCGTAATGATGGTGCCTGTGCCAAGATGACGTAACATATAGCACACGCGTTAGTAGACGTAGTCGGGTGAGGTTATGTGCGCATGAAGTTGGTTCACAGGAAACGCACCTAAACTGAGATCACCGAAAAGCACATTAAGTCAGGACGCGCAGACACACTATGAAGTCAGGTCACTGAAGTTGTTGCTTGTTTGACATCTTTGTGTGTGTGTGTGTGTGTGTGTGTGTGTGTGTGTGTGTGTGCGTGTGCGCGTGCGCGCGTGCGTGTGCGTGTGTGTGTGTGTGTGTGTGTGTGTGTGTGTGTGTGTGTGTGTGTGTGTGTGTGTGTGTGTGTGTGTGTGTGTGTTCTAACGGCACTTTGTGAGACTTCGTTTCTGTTGCACATCGCTAACGCAACCTACGTTCACCCTCCCGGACCCAGGGTCGGATCAGCCCACAGAAGGCCCGGGCTCTCGACTACCAGGGGCTCCATGAAAAATGTTTCCTTGTGCCAATTGATGCGACAGCTTTTAGGCCTCGCCCCCCCCCCCTCCCACTGCAGGGCCCAGTCAGAAATTGTGGCGGAACAATAGAAGTTGTAAAGCATCCTCGAGGGAACGTTGTACCTCAATAATTCTTAAAAGAGCTTTAGTAGTGCCCGCAATGGCACCAAAAAAAATGTCTGCTGTGAACAGGCGACCAGTACTTCCTACACAGAAATCCTTTTCCTTTGCTTGACCAGCGCCCACTTGTGAACGTTCTCTCTCTTGCCTTCTACCACATGAAAGACCATGGTTCACCGCCTAGTACATGCGTGTTCTAGTATTATAGTAGATTATGTGCCACATATGTTGGTAAATTTTAAGTGTTCATGTCAACTAAAATGTTTGTTGCGTTATAACACTCGGTTATTTTCTTTCCCTCGGGAATGGAGAAGGAGCATGTCCGCAGATGTGTGACAAACCTCGCGCTGAAATTATAGCAACGCGCCTGTTCGACAATATGCATTAGGTAACAACCTAACAGAATAAAAGAAATATGTTTTCTCAGAGAGGAAATGTTGCGAAGATTATATCAAGGTGCAACATCGCCCTCTGTGTATGTTCATAGGCGAGTAGCTTTTTATCTCAGAATAGCCTTTAAAACAGAAGGTGAAACTTGTCGCCTTGTAAATATTTGTCGTCTCAACTCTTAAGATCGCTGTGACCGCCGTCGCCGTTGTCATCATAATTATCATCATCATAATCAACGCTGGAGTTCCGAGGCTAATGTAGTCCCGGGCCCCATAATTTTCTAATCAGGCACTGTCCCTACCATCTAATGGAACCCAGGCAGATGGGAAGTAGGCAGCGGTACAGGCATCGGAATTCCTAATAGCGCCTCACTGTGATAACTGTATTCTAATTCCTGAAAAAAAAAAGCTGTTCGATCGCTTCGTTGATATCAATGCTACATTTGAAACTTTTCACCATCTCCGCAGACACCCCTTAGCTTCAGTCCTCTTCCTGTATAGATGACGCAACACTAGATCCCCAAAACTTTGAGTTTTCTATTCAACCCATCCTGATGCGCATTCTCGAACATACTATACTCAACACGCACTAGATTTTTATTCAACAGAAACAGTTTCAGTTCAATCTATGCATATATTTGACTTTCATGCTATTGTACTGACTGCTTTAAGTACTGCTGTTTTATTCCTTTTCATCGGATCATTAAACTATGCTATCGAATACCACGAACGCTCGTGCATCGGTTTTTAAGTGAACGTTAGTGACCCGCAGCTAGACAGAAATTATTTCGGAACTATCCAGACTACGGCATTCCTCAAACTCCACTGTGCGGTGTCAGGATGTTAAGCGTTGTAATTTATAGGATAATGGTGCTTTATCGGCGTCTATTTATGCTTACACTTTGATTTAACCTTTCGAGCGCTCACATTCCATTCTATCTACGTACACTTTACAGCTCTTCTGTGACGCAGCCTTCTGTAAACCTCTTTAAATAATTGCAAAACGCAAGGGGCGTCCGCACGCTCCGTAATTGGCTGACGCAAGATCTGTACGGGACCCACTGTTCCAACGTGGCAGGCCTAATGGGAGGGAGAGGGGGTCGCGGGGGTGAGGGGGGTTGATAGTGAGAGGAGGAAGGTAACCGGACCGTATACACAACACGCTGCACTCGCACTCCGAGTTCCCGCTTTGCACAGCGTGTGTTCGAGGGGGGGATTTCTGTTCACCGAAGAAAGTGAAGCAAAGCAAAGCAAGAGAAGAAAAAGAAAAAAGAGCGGGCGAAGGCCGGGCCGTTTCGTTGGCAACCGTAAATTTTCGAAAGGCTCACTGCCGAAGCACCCGGCTGTCACTGTCGCGATGGAAGCGTGTGCTTCGAAGCCATGTATACGTCGAAGCGCGGGGCATCGCGTCTCGGGCATGTGTATATAAATGCTATGGACGACTTCCTTCTTATCAGGCACCGAGGTGGTCAGAGATAGGCAGGTGCATAGCGCCTATATATATATACCTCCTGCGTGTGCAGGGTCCCCGGTACGCGACATCGACAAATTGGGGCATCGACTTTTATTGACTCCGATAGCGTCAAGCGGTCTTCCGTGCCCGCAGATACAACTTCGTGAGGCGCAGATAGCTCGCCGTCCGTTTTGCAGACTTCGCTGCGTCGCTATAGCTGCGTAGAGAACGAGCTCGAAGAAAAAAGGAAAAAAAAGAAGGAGACAGGACCGACAGATTCGCATCGCCGTCACTTGAGACGTTGTAAACGTCGTGTTCGGTGCAGGTAGCAACTGAGCCGTCGCTGTCGTTTCTTGCATCGTTTGTGGTTTCTTGCGAGTCCGCGCGAACCGCGAAGCGGCGGGAACGTTTCGTGTACCGGGGTTCTTAGTTCAGCTGTGGCATCCGCCGTCTTTTGGGCGAAGAGGGCAAGTCAAGGTGCACGGTGGTACAAGAAATGGGTGCTTATGAACGATCTCTACGGGAACTCAAGAGTTAGAACTGTTGTTTTTTGTGTGTGTAGAAATGACGGAACGTGGCAATATTCGATAATTCACGATATCTGTCAGTGTAACTTAAAGCGCCGAACGAAGCGAAAGCTGTCCTGGCCGCATTTCTTTGTCGAAACGTAGCAAATCATATTGCGGATTTGAGGGGAGCCCGGTTAAGTGAATAGGTTCACGTTAGCCCAGTTGAATGAAGAGGCACGAAACTGCCAACATTAGTAATTATCCCAAATCTGCCAAGTTCCGCAGGAGCACAAGTGTTGACGGAATCCTCAAGAGTTGGCCAGATGGGCCAGTGAGCCTAAAAGAGTGAACAATTCTGATAGATAGATAGATAGATAGATAGATAGATAGATAGATAGATAGATAGATAGATAGATAGATAGATAGATAGATAGATAGATAGATAGATAGATAGATAGATAGATAGATAGATAGATAGATAGATAGATAGATGGCAAAGTTTGTTCGAATCTACGTGTTTCTGTGATATATTTGTCCGGCTGAGAGATCATGACAAGAAAGGTCAACCAGGCAAGCCTCAACTTCGCTGCCCTTGCGCTGTAGAAGAGATTGGATGCTATAGAAACTGCAAGAGGAAGAAGTGTTTTCCTGAACATGCGCGCGCACGAGGAAAATCACGCGTTTGTCATGCGGTTCAGGATGAGTCAATAAAATCAGAGGTGCTCCACAGAACCAACCAGACCCAAAGAGTAAATGTGTTAAGATGACTGAACCATTCTGATGCGCACTGTGTTGAAGGGTTTAGAGCCTTGTGAGGGCCAAGGAGAAATGTGGCCGGGCCAGTCAAGTGACACAGAGTGAGAGAGAGGTAACGTGCAAATTCACGCCAAGGTCCGGTTCCACTTTGGGAAGTACGAGGCTTGAGCGAAAGGGAAACGTTGATGCCAGAAGCCACAGGCAAGACACACTCACTATTTCGCGAAACAAAGCTGAGCATGCAACGCTCCACGGAATATCCGCGTCGGGAACAATACGTCATCGTTCCGTCGGCACCGACTCCTCTCCGGGGGGTGTTTCCGAACAGCCAGCATCATGCCCGCCGAAAGAAGGGTGTAGAAAAATGCTCCCTCTCCACTTGAGGCGTATAAGGACGCTGCGCTGAAATACGCACACGGACGTTTCCTCCCTTATCTACGACCGCAGTGATTTCTTCGTTCGCTTTCTCTCTCTCTCAGTCAATGTTGGAACTTTAGGCTTCGACGAGGAAAGCGATCCTGGCAACCCGTACATCGGCGAGAGCGCTCGCATGCGCTTATTGCTTGAGTGTACGCCAGAGCCGGCTCGCTGCTGATTCGTTATGAAGACAGGAGGGAGGCTGTTTTCTCACGTGTTCACTCTCGAATCTCGCGGTGCCGCTTCGGCTCCGCCGCTCCCTCGACTCTCGCTCGCTCGCTTGGGGTGTGTTTATGGATGACGTAAATCTGCCTCCTTCGTACGAAGTGTACACGACGACTCCGAAAACGCGCACACGCTCGCGCGTTCCTCTCGTCTATAGATTGCTTTTCGGGCCGCCGGCACCTTCATAGTCGTCATCGTCGTCTTTCATGGCCGGTACGCGAGAAGGGAACACAAGCCGGTTATCACTTCTTCCTCGTGATTTCGTTTTCTTTTCTTCGAAAGGGAAAATAAACTGCAGGGAGGAAGGGGGAGAGGGCGACTGGGCTTGAAAATTCTCTTGACCACGTTGCCGTGAGATCAGGATGCGGCGTTCCTTAAATTGTTTCCCGCTGTGATGCTCTGGGAGCCGAAAAAAAAAATCGCGACCGAGCGCGTCGCTTTGAAAACCTGCCGGTTGAAGCGTCGAGCCTCACGCCATTAATGCTAAGGGAAAACATGGCACTAGTGGTCTGCGGGAGCAGTCGCGGTATGCCCCTTTTAAGTGCAACGGCCCGCACGTGATGAGTACGTAACAGAGATTTGCCTTAGCTTTGTCCACCTGACTTCGAACGACGTTGTGGATTATTCAGTCTATTTTTAATCGCAAGTTGGCCGTATATATATGTAGCAGTAATGAATCTCAATTATATATACCCTCCGTAGGTCCTAGCACTGAGTTGGTTTGCGAAAATTTAAGCGAGAATAGTTGCTTAGATTATAAAGAACAAATGAGTATGTACGCGCGTGTGCCTTCAATTTCATTCATACTTTTTTTTCATTCATTTATTAATCCTGTCAGCCCCAGTACGGCGAAACGTGATGTTACATTTAGCGTCAATGATTCGGCGAGAATTTGCAGTACTTGATAAACGATGGGATGTGTGAGGCGTTGACACGTACACAAATGAACCATGTATATACTTGAAGCTAGAAGTGTGCTTTCTCGATGAAACTCCTTCAACACTGCAGAAAAATGCAGTTGTTCTGCATGATACCCACTATGCCTGAATGACTTTGCTGCAATGTGGGGTTCTCTTAGTCAATGCTGCTATGGCGTTTTACAGGCTCAAGCACTCGGCTGCTGTGAGGCACGGAGGAGCGTAATTTTGACTTTGGAACACAGCAGAGTCTATATATATCCTCATTCGACACAACCTTGCAGAGGCGCTCCATGAGCGTCTAGCCTTAAGTGAATTTCAAGGGCCTTTTCTGCGTACATTTTGGGCCGAACAGGCCTGGCACAAGTCGCCATACGCGGCAACGAAACAATTAATTGCCTGCAAGATCGCCGCCAGATTGCGCCGACTATATGCCAATGTTGCGGCCCCGACACGCCACAATCTCGTACGCCCCTCAGAGGCGCAGTGCAACCCTACTTTGCCGTGAGCAACCGGGCTTTGTAATCGCCAACGCTTGTCCACAGTTAGAATGAGCGGCGATGCCGGCCCTGTATGTAATGCATAGGAGAAATGATCAGTCGGCTGTCGGAGTAAGGGAGGTGTCAAGGGGATCGCAAAAAAGACGCAAGAGAACTTAAGTGATGTTAGGAAAACTTGAATGCTAAGGATGGGAGTTGGCTGACAAAATAAAGGGTGAGTGGATAATGCTTAAAATATCCTTCGTCGTTTAGCACGCTTCGAAGAGGCCGGTGCCCATGACGACAATTGGCCGCGTCACATCACCGATTCCTTCTGTAGAGACTGATCTCTCTGGAAGAGCCTTACGATCGCATCTGTTATATTGTGTGTCTCGACAAAAAGATTATGGATGTTTCTTTTTCTGTTCTAAGAAGTAAGATTAAATTGGCACAGTGGAACATACGAAGCGAATGACATGCTTCAATAACATTTATTCTAGAGCATTGTCACGAATTCGTCGAAGGTATACTTGTGTTAGACGTAGCACATATGTCCAGAGTGCTTCGGTCCTTATTGAAACGACTGCGCTATTATTTTCTTTTCTCTTCCGAGGCACACGTCGAGTTGGTTCCCGGCTCTCCTTTGCGAGAGCGTAGACGGATAATACGCAACAAGAAGTGCGGATAAAAACGAAGGAAGCGCGGGAAAACGGAGGCAACAAACGGCGGAAGCAGAGGGCGTATGGGCGCGGGAAGCGAAGGCGAAAACTGCGCGCCTAATCGCCTAGAACAGCGCTCTTTCCGGTTTCCGCCGCGAGGGGGCGGGCGGATCGTCAGCGGCGCGCCTCGTCCGGGAGAGGGCGTAATGAAGCGTGCGTGACGCCATGTTTGTTTCGCTTTGATCGACG